>NC_025691.1:19510807-19516277 GCF_000633955.1 Camelina sativa
GGGAGAAAGCAGAGATTGACAATAATATTGGAAGAAGAAGAGGAACGGCCAAAAGGAAAGACAGAGATTTTTTTATTCACTAGTTCAATTGCTGTTTTAATTATTATTTAGTTCATTAGTATAATTAATATAAGGAAATGTAGATAAAAAGAATATTTTGGATTAGACAAAATAGGGAAAAAGATCGGTTGTATTTAACGTGGGGCTGGTTTGAACCCAATACAACTGACTGAAAATCAAACAAAAGAAACCACTACACCAAAGGAACATTTAAAATTTATTGCCCCTAAAATACTTAAAATATTTGGCGTCTAAAGCCCTTGCTTCATGAGCTTTAGGTCAGAACCGGCACTGTTGGTGTGTAAAAGTCTCCGGAGGCTGTAAGGTGACGACTGCGAGGCGGAGGGATGATCCCTGGGCTGCTGGGCATATTACTCTGAACCCGAACCCGAACTAATTAGAGGGATTTGAACCCAGTATCTAGAGCATTTAAGAGTATATGTGTTCTAAAATTTATATAAAAAGTAAAAATTAGTTTTTTTTTGTTTATGGTTTGTTTGAGTTCGGGTGTACCCGAATTACCCAAACCCGAATGAGTAATATTCGAACTCGACATGATAGTATAAAAAACCCGAACGGGTTTTATATGTCTAAACCCAAAAATCCGAACCCGATCGAGTTCGGAAACCCGAATACCCAGGACTAAATTGACTCGTAGATTATCGTAAATTTTCCACGAAAACATACCTTAGAAATTTAATCTTCATCAGCTTCATTGTAAATAACTAAATTTCAACCATTAATTCTCATATTTTGCAGTTTTTTGTTATACATTTATTGTTTTTATCCGTTATATTTTCGAAAATTGGATTTTTTTCATATTTTCACAGTTCAACTATGTTGGAATAAAGAAAATATGTTTGAATCATATTTCAACTAGAAAATAATATAAACATTAAACAGGAAGTTAACAATTTACGTGAAATCATGCAAACCTCTCAACACTGTTAATCAATTGTAAAATTATCCTAAAGTAGATTTTGCGTAAACATATATAAACAAAAACAACGTCTATTTAGATCAAACTGAAAATTTTAAAATTTAGTCAAAATAATATTATTTCTATTTTAGCACTTTTTTTTTTCCATTTTTTCTAGAAAATTAAAAGACAAATTCTAAACTTTGGAAGCTTATTTTATTTACATTAGATTCAGTAATTATCATAAAATTCAAAGTTACTAATAATAAATCTTAGTGAAGAAGGTTTGAAAATTTGGAAATAGACAACCATATTTAAAAACCAGGTAAATACTTGAAAAAAGAAATCTTAAATCGTTAAGAAAAAAATACTTTATTTTAGTTAGTAAAAACGATATGTATCCATCCCCTTGGAAGTTTCATGTAGCACCACAACTCCACAAAATTCAAACCTCGATATTGGTACACACAAACCAGAAATTATAGTACAGTATCCTCCTAATATAAAAGTTCGAAACTTCATAACACACAAACGTTGGATTTATTGGTTTATGACTTAAACCAATACTAAACCACCAACACTAAACATTAGATTCTGTGGAGTTGTGGAACTTTCTAGAATGATACAAATCGTTTTTCCTTTTAGTTACGGTCATCAAACTTTCAATCTATACGTATCGAGAACTAGGACTTGCTTTTTTTTTTCTTTTTTTCACGTGGATATATATAAAAAGAATTTAGTAAAGCATGTGTGTGAGGTCGATCTCTATAAGACTATAACTAACATAAATAAATGGTATCCTCCCTATAGCTATGCAAAGATGCTAGAGATTAAGATGACGATTTGATTAATCATCGTCACTCATTTTTAATTGGTTCTTTAAAAATGCTATAGAGCGTTTGCGTCATCTCATCCTAATCTTCCTATCTTTTAATCCCATCCTTTTTGTCCCATACCCTATATAGTAAGTAAATGACTTGCTTGGTTAATGTATTGAATAAATGATTCGTGTGCCATTGGAAATATAGTAATGATATAAGTACACTTGCATGTAAACATAGCTTTTGGGTTAATTTGTGAGAATGGAATTTTTCATCATCCATTAACAAAGTAGCTAGTTTCTTGAAATTTTGTAGAAAATGCGTCACTGTTTATCAAATATTCGGTAACTCATATTTCTTATCAAAAATCATGAATTAACCAGAATGAACATCTAATAATAATACCAAGTTATAACTTAAACTCATTAAATTAAATTAATTCGATCGTGATGATGGTCATGAACTTGTTTTTTTAATTTTATCCTCTTTCCCACTTTAAGCTAAAACGTTCCTTCGCATCTTCGTTACAACACCTTTTTCAAGAAACTTGTATCCAATCTGAACAGAGCTTGTGGGAGTTTTTGACAAAATATAGTAAAGAAAGATTTAATCACCCAATTAGGAAACGGTAATGACACTATTAGATAAGAACATGCGTAATTAGTGACAAACTAAGTATTTGTTTAATCAGAAATCCACGGTGGCGCGTGGTTGTATACCCTCCACAATCCTTATCCTCAATGACTTTTTATGTGAAAACGATATACGTCATCAGGAGCCAAAAAAATCGGACCCCCCACACCTTATAGCATGCCACGTTTCTTCCAAGATTAAGACAAAGAATGGTCTTCACACGATTTCTTTTGCAATACAAATTCTTAAGTACTCCTCCTTAATTACTAGTTTTGTTTTTTTTTTTAACAAAATGGATATTTTATAAAACTATAGCGACTAATTTAGAGAGAAACAGAAAAATTACGTAAGAATTATTGAGGTTCACAAAATTAGTCTACATCTTATATCAAACTAAGAAAATAATCCATTTACATATATAAAAACAGCATTTATATCATAATCTTTGTAAACTAAACCCTGATATCTAAATCTTAACCCTAACATCCTAAAATTTAACTCCAATAAATAAATTATAAATCAAAAACCAAAAATCTGATCTCCTTCATATTGAACACATTATAGCCTATTTTTGAATTTAAAACGATTAAAAGAAATCCTTAATCGTCCTGTGATTTTCCAGGAGTGAAACAAACAAATATCATATTAAAGAACTAAATTTGGCTAGATGGCACTAATTTGTAAGAAACTGATGAACTTGAAGAATGAAGAAGTTACTGGAATATAAGTAATGCAATATAAAGTTATTGATAATGATGGATATATTTTGTCATGTAACGTAAACTATATCGTGTAGATGATAGTGTTGCATATGACTTTTGATAGTTGGGCTTACATTTTGGATAAATGGATAGGAGTAGACAAAGATAGGAGCAAAGCAAGCAATAATAGCGAAACGAAAGAACGAATATTTTTGAGAAATAGGACAAAGTATATACTTCTGCTTGAAATGGAGATTCACCTAAATACTAATACTAAAGCCATGCAATGCATCCAAACAAATCAGTGGTCAAGCACACTCAAACTCAATTATATGTCTTACTAAGACCCCTTTAAGATTCCCACAAACAAAAGCTATTTTCTATATTACCGGATAATTCTCGCTTAATTTCCCCACACAACAAATGTTTAATGAAAGCTTTATGAGTAATTAAACTTCTATGTCACATGTTTAGAGGTGGAGAATAATACTCTGATTTTTTTCATCTAATTCAAACTATTAATAAACTCGTTTTAACCGTGGCTGTTTGAGGACCATTTGACAAAATTTAGAATATTAGAAAAAACAATAGGATAGGGATAATATAGGAGATTAGACTATTGTAAAGGACAAAATGAATTATTATTTAAATTGTACTAAGTACCAACCAATAACAAAGAAGTGACGCACAGTAAAACGACAAAAAAGCTCAAGCATAAAAACCCCAACCCTCTCTGCTTTCTAAACATTTAAAAAAAAAAAAAAAAAAAAAAAAAAAAAAAAAAAAAAAAANAACCAAACACAAAAGAAAATCAAAAACTAGTTTCCTGTTCCATTAGAGTTCTCTAAACTGTCTGAAAAAAATCATGGAAGTAAACTCCAGCTCTAGCCTCCCTCCAGGCTTCAGATTTCATCCTACCGACGAAGAACTCATCGTATACTATCTTCGAAACCAGACCATGTCCAAACCATGCCCTGTCTCCATCATCCCAGAAGTCGATATCTACAAGTTCGATCCATGGCAATTACCCGGTTAGAACCGGTTACTTCTCTATTTCTATTCTAGATGCTTATGTTTTTGGTTGATGTTAACTCTCCTATATGATTTTTGTTGTGAAATTTACAGAGAAAACAGAGTTTGGAGAAAATGAGTGGTACTTCTTCAGCCCTAGAGAACGAAAGTATCCAAACGGAGTCAGACCAAACCGGGCTGCTATTTCCGGTTATTGGAAAGCTACCGGTACAGACAAAGCCATTCACAGCGGCTCGAGTAACGTTGGTGTCAAGAAAGCTCTCGTCTTCTACAAAGGCAGGCCTCCCAAAGGGATCAAAACCGACTGGATCATGCACGAGTATCGTCTCCACGATTCACGTAAAGCATCAACAAAACGTAACGGCTCTATGAGGGTATGTAACCTGAGAAAACATTTTTTTAGCTCATCATACATAACATATTTGTTAAGAATGTTTCTTATCTTTGCAGCTAGATGAATGGGTACTGTGTAGGATATACAAGAAGAAAGGAGCAGGGAGGCTTCTGGATGAGAAAGAGAGTTTCGTCGACGAAGTACTAATGGATGAGGCAACAGTTGTTGTAGACGAAGAAGCAGAGAGAAGAAACGAGGAAGAGATAACGATGATGACGTCGTCGACGAAACTTCCAAGAACGTGTTCGTTGGCTCATTTGTTGGAAATGGATTACATGGGACCCATCTCTCACATTTTAACAGATAATTTTAATCAGTTGGATCATCATCTTCATCAACCTGATTCGGAGTCTGGTTGGTTCGGGGATCTACAGTTTAACCAAGACGAGATCTTGAATCATCATCGTCAAGCTATGTTTAAGTTTTAGTCATTGTGGGTTTTAGTTTAAAAAGAATATGTGCTTTGAATGTTACTTTGGTAGATATTTTGTTAGTTTTGGGTACACAAGAAAAATTGTAAAATATAACTAAAAGACCCTAATGCGATTTTATATATTTTTCCTTATCATATATATGAATGTGAAATACAAACCATGTTTAATTAAAACACTGTTTCAGCATGAATTTACTAACTAATAATGAACAAAAGATTCTTGTTTTATATGTAGAAAATACTATAAACAAAAGACTTTGGTACTATTAAATGTTGTTATTAAAATGATGAAATGAGAGACTAAGATTACGTTAACTTGGAATGATAAAGTCGATGACGTGTGGAGGAATCAACGCCAGATACAATGCACTTTGGGTACTTATCGTTGTCGTTTTGTTAGATAACGAATGTTATATATGTCATCATCGTACTTTTAAAACCTCAGTTTTGATTCAGTCTGCGCATGTCTCAAACATA
>NC_025691.1:19516830-19564779 GCF_000633955.1 Camelina sativa
TCATCAACCTGATTCGGAGTCTGGTTGGTTCGGGGATCTACAGTTTAACCAAGACGAGATCTTGAATCATCATCGTCAAGCTATGTTTAAGTTTTAGTCATTGTGGGTTTTAGTTTAAAAAGAATATGTGCTTTGAATGTTACTTTGGTAGATATTTTGTTAGTTTTGGGTACACAAGAAAAATTGTAAAATATAACTAAAAGACCCTAATGCGATTTTATATATTTTTCCTTATCATATATATGAATGTGAAATACAAACCATGTTTAATTAAAACACTGTTTCAGCATGAATTTACTAACTAATAATGAACAAAAGATTCTTGTTTTATATGTAGAAAATACTATAAACAAAAGACTTTGGTACTATTAAATGTTGTTATTAAAATGATGAAATGAGAGACTAAGATTACGTTAACTTGGAATGATAAAGTCGATGACGTGTGGAGGAATCAACGCCAGATACAATGCACTTTGGGTACTTATCGTTGTCGTTTTGTTAGATAACGAATGTTATATATGTCATCATCGTACTTTTAAAACCTCAGTTTTGATTCAGTCTGCGCATGTCTCAAACATAATGGATAGGAACTTGCATCAAAATTAAAGATTAATTAGATGTGGGTCCTTTTTTGCTGGTTGGTTTCAATCTTGACCGGTTTAAGTGAACCAAACATGGTTTACAGAAACCAAGAGACCAGACTAGCTAGTTCTTATACAAAGAACACACCAAAGAAATGAAGTCAAAGAAGGCATAAAAAGAAAAAGACTGTTAGTTGAGTAGTAGATTGCTCATATGCTTTGGCTGATCAAGAAACAAAACCAGATAGAGATATAATAAACTCCATAAATGAATTTTTCTTAGAACTTAATTTTTCAGATTCAAAGAAGTAAAATTAAAAATGTCGATGTGTTTGGTTGTAGCTTGCATGGTGACATCATGGATCTTCTTGCACAGATGGGGACAAAGGAACAAGAGTGGCCCAAAGACTTGGCCTTTGGTTGGAGCAGCGATCGAACAGTTAACCAATTTTGATCGAATGCATGATTGGCTCGTTGAGTATCTTTACAACTCAAGAACAGTTGTGGTTCCTATGCCATTCACCACCTATACATACATAGCAGATCCCATCAATGTCGAATACGTCCTCAAAACCAATTTCTCCAATTACCCAAAGGTGAAAACAAAAAAAACATAACTCTTTTTGTATCAATATAATGGTATATTTGTGCTGTATCTTTCATTAATGTTTTGTTGTGTGATAAGGGAGAGACTTACCATTCATATATGGAAGTTCTTTTGGGAGATGGTATCTTCAATTCAGATGGAGAGCTTTGGAGGAAACAGAGGAAAACCGCGAGTTTCGAATTCGCTTCCAAGAATCTAAGAGATTTCAGTACTGTAGTGTTTAAAGAGTATAGTCTCAAGCTATTCAATATCCTTTCCCAAGCATCTTTCAAAGACCAACAAGTAGATATGCAAGTAAGAATCCATCAATCCAATCAAATCTTTAGTAATCTTAGTAAACAGAACATGTTACATTGTTAATTATCCTCTTTTTTTCTGATATTTTGGCTTTAGGAATTGTTGATGAGAATGACTCTAGACTCCATATGTAAAGTGGGATTTGGTGTGGAGATTGGGACATTAGCTCCAGAGTTACCAGAGAATCGGTTTGCTATGGCTTTCGATACCGCAAACATTATCGTAACACTTCGTTTCATAGATCCCCTTTGGAAGTTGAAAAAGTTTCTTAACATAGGCTCTGAGGCATTGCTTGGTAAAAGCATAAAAGTGGTCAATGATTTCACCTATTCAGTCATAAGGAGGAGGAAAGCAGAGCTATTAGAGGCACAAAAATCTCCTGCCAACAACAACAACAACAAGGTAAAACATTGTTACAACTCAAAATATGAACTTGTCACAAAGTAGTAACATTCATTTTTCTCAAAATCCTATGCATGTAATCAGATCAAGCATGATATACTCTCGAGGTTCATTGAGATAAGTGACGATCCAGATAGCAAAGAAACTGAGAAAAGCCTAAGAGATATTGTCCTCAACTTTGTAATAGCTGGAAGAGATACAACAGCAACAACTCTCACTTGGGCTATATACATGATAATGATGAATGAACATGTTGCTGAGAAGCTCTACTCAGAGCTACAAGAACTCGAAAGAGAAAGAGAAGAAGAGACTACTAACACACCATCGCGTCATTACGAAACAGAGGATTTCGATTCCTTCAACGAGAGGGTAACGCAATTCGCAGGACTACTGAACTATGATTCCTTAGGAAAACTTCACTACTTGCATGCTGTGCTAACTGAAACACTTCGTCTCTACCCTGCAGTGCCTCAGGTAAACTTCACCATATAAAAATTTTGATCCTACAACAGTCAAAAATATACATATATATACGATCTTTAAAAGTATTGTAGGACCCTAAAGGAGTATTAGAAGATGATATGTTACCAAATGGAACAAAAGTAAAAGCTGGAGGGATGGTTACATACGTACCTTACTCAATGGGTCGTATGGAATACAATTGGGGATCAGATGCAGCATCGTTTAAACCGGAACGATGGCTTAAAGATGGAATCTTTCAGAACGCATCCCCATTCAAGTTCACAGCTTTTCAGGTATAATTCTAATCAAAACACATTAATGATATATTTTGTAACATATGGAAAAATGAGTTATTGTGTGAATATATAATGTAGGCAGGACCAAGGATCTGTTTGGGAAAGGATTCAGCTTATCTTCAAATGAAGATGGCAATGGCGATTCTTTGCAGATTCTACAAGTTCCATTTGGTGCCAAATCATCCAGTCAAGTATAGGATGATGACGATCTTATCCATGGCGGATGGTTTGAAGGTTACTGTAACCAGACGTTCATAGACAATAATATATAAACAATTAATACAAGTCAAAATCCATGTGAAAATGATGCAAGAAGAGACATTATAACTATTTTGTTCTCAAACTACTCAGTTATTCTAGCCATCATGACAAAGGGACAATTCTCAAATCGACATCCGTAATATTTTACGGATCTACTACACTTTTTTTTTGTTCCTTCATCGTTAATATGCTTTCAAACACAATAGTATCCGATCTTACCCTACTTTTGGAAATTAATTGTTGACTAGAGTGATTAGTGGCTAAATAGATTTATAATTAATGTTTATTGATCTTTCAATTGTCTTTGGACATTGTTGATGATTGATTGATTAGTAAATATTTAGTCTAGCTTATGGCCTAGGGATTACACTAGTTCGAAGTTGATTTTAAGCTCCATAAGCCATCTCTTTATCATTAACTTCTTTAAATTGCCCAAGAATTCGTCTTTATTTCCTGCTTCGCTTTCTTTTGAACTTGTTTAATATTGTTAGTTGTTGGTTACGTTGTGTTTGAGTAATTGAGTTATACTTAAGCTTAGATTAAGTATAATGTGTGTTTGTTCAAAAAAAAAAAAAGTATAATGTGTGTATTTTTTTTGTTGTTGGTTATAAGAAAATGCTAGAATGATAAGATCACTACTATGAAATTCAAAAAAAAAAAAAGATCACTACTGTATTAGGAATTTAGGATATTAATTGGTAAATACACCATATCAAAATTCTATGTTACTGAATCATTTAAAAGATTGAAATTTTAATGACTTGAAAAGATTTTAGTGAATTTTGTTTGTTAATTTTTTTTTAAAAATATTTACAATATTAATCATAACAATTTTTTTAAAATACACTTAAAATCCTCAAAATTATATAAAAGTTCATTTTAAAGTTTAAAACTCACATCATATAATTGAATACACACAGCCCCTAAATAATCTTCGGTCAAAAAGATTCGAGGATGGCGAGGACTAGGAGAAGGGCTAGGGAATCTTTTTGTATTGGAATATTCGGCCCACAGAGGCCCAAAATCTCTCTTTTTTTTTTTTTTTTTATTCGAATATTTTGCTGCGTTAAGTTGAGGCATCGAACATCGTCATCGTGAAACGTGCAGCTCTGGAAAAAAAAAAATTAAAAAAGTAACTAAAATAACCAGATCCGATCTGCTGACCCGGTTCGTCGCCGGAATCTTCATCATACGGTAACCGCCGGCCATATCTTCATTCTTCACTTGAGGTAATTAATAGTAATACATCTGCTTAAAAAATCTGTTTCCGATTTTTCTTCTTGTTAATGATCTTTCCTGTTTGATCATATTCATATTCGAGTAAGATTGAAACTATTGCTTGAATGATTATTTTTTTTAATGGCGATTTCTAATGGTGATTTTAGAGTTTATACCTAGATCTTGATACTACTGTTTTGATTATATTTGAATTCGCGGGAAGTGCGACTACGGATTTGAACTTTTTCAATTTTTGTTTAGTGAAATGAAAACGAACGATGTGTAGTTTTTGTTCTGGACTTGAATGTTCTCTAGTTCTTCTTAGTTCCTTTGGATTAAAAATGTACAGAGTAGGAAGGAATCAGACTGAGAATAAGGGTTTCTATGCATTAGAAGAACAATCACAAGTGTTATTGTATAAGATTGAACTTGAAACCATACTTTTGTTAAATCATCGTAGTATAAAGATTGAAGAACTTGAAAGAATACTAACTTTTGTTAAATTATCAGTTATGGAAGACGTCAAGGGGAAGGAGATTATTGATGATGCTCCCACTGACAACAAGGTTTCAGATGAGGTGGAGACTCCTAAACAGCCATCATCTGAGTCTGAGGTTGGTACTTTTGAATTGTTTCTTTTACTGTTGGAATCAGCACTTTGAAGTTTGAAGAGTTTAGGTTGAGGGAACATAGTTACGATCTTGTACTCTTTTGGTTATTGGCTCATTGTTTGTGTTCCTGTAGGAAAATGCTATCAAGAAGAAGTATGGAGGATTGTTGCCAAAGAAGATTCCGTTGATATCCAAGGTTAGCTTACTTTTACCATTGTTACAAAATTATTTGTATACTGTTTGAGAAGCTAATTAAGATGTGTTCATGTTTCCATTCAAGGACCACGAACGCGCGTTTTTTGACTCGGCTGATTGGGCTTTAGGCAAGGTGTGATTCTTTGCATACCAACTTTTGTTTTAACTATCCTTAAGTCTCTTCTTTACTTCCTGTTACTGTCTTTCTATGTGTTGTGTAATTTACAAACAGCTCTTTTAAGTAAAGCCAACAAAAGCTTATTCCATGAATTTGACATTTTAAACAGCAAAAAGGACAAAAGCCGAAAGGACCTTTGGAAGCCCTCCGCCCGAAACTGCAGGTAAAGTGAAAACTCCTCCTCCTTTCTTTTTTTCCATTTTGTTTCCTTGTTTTTCTCTTTTGACACTAACATCTGTTCACGCAACAGCCAACTCCGCATCAGCAACCAAGAGCGAGACGAATGGCTTATTCTTCTGGCGATACTGAAGGTGACTTATTAGATATGAATCCATAGCCTTGTTTTCTTGATCTCATTGAAATATCACTCAAGTCATTCAACGCAACTTTTGCACCTCATGTGAAAATCAGACTCTGAGACTGACAACAACGAATCTCCCGATGACCAAGCCGGAGCATCAGCTGTTGACAACACCAATTTAAAGGACGATGGAGGCAGCGATGGTGACGCGAAAGACAGCCTAAAATCGTGAACAACAAACATATAGATCTCTTGAGGAGCAAACAAACAAACATCACATGTCAATTTACAGAAGAATAAGCGACCAGGTTTGCTTTGCAACGGTTGTAATATCAAAGTCTCTTACCTTATCATACTTGGGATAGCAAATCTGTATCACACACGAACCTCGTGGCTCTGAACGTTATATTGGACGATTGCACATGTTTTGCTTTAATGATCCATCAAAGCCTTCTTTAATAATTCATTTACCTAAACCAAGTTATATACTCATCTGAACAACCAACCTATAATTGCTGATGTGACATGAAAGTCCTTGTGAGTTATGACAAAAGCTTGTAACGTCTTACTCAAACAAAGGCTTCATAATGTCGGAATTGGGAAAGTCAACTCCAACACTTTCTTAACCAGTAGCGTCAACTTGCCGCCTTGGTTTTTGTTTTTATTCTCTCTTTTCACCTACTAGTCCTCTTTTCGTTGTTGTTTCCTTCTTGACTTGACCTTTCCAAAGTAAGTAGCTTTGTTCCCACCATTAAATTGGAGTTTTATGAGACCATGTACGATCTAAGACCCTGATCACTTACCTTCCTTGAGGTTGCTACTCCTCCTCCTACGGGATACTACACCGTTTTTTCTCGCATGATCTTCACAATGCTTGGCGTTCGAAGGTAAAGAACCAAATCTGTTTTGTTCCCAGATGCATTTAGCATAGGCCAGCAGTTGTGTATGTCATGATATATCTGCAATGATTGTGTTCTTTTGATTTGATCGCGTCCTGGAAGTTGAGTCATGGATCGTTGTGAGTTCTGTAAGTTGATAATGTTTAGATTTTGAGATAAGTCCACATAGAAAAACTTAACAGTTTGGTGTGTGACTGTTATTATGTACATCAGGATGTTCGAGGAGCACATCATTCGCAGAATCCGGTGGTATATTAGGAGGCTCTACTCGTGGTTTCTTAACTTATTGATGCAGTCTTATTGGGATGAGGTTTGTGCTTATGAGCTCAAATTGCATCGTTTCATTTGACTTATTCCTCAGTCTTCCAGTTTTGATTTGCTCTGTTTCTTTTTTGGTAAGATTGAGGATTGCAAGGTGAAGGTATTTGATAAACTGAGTGAGAAAGCTGAAAAGGTGTTGGAGATTGGTATTGGCTCAGGTCCTAATATAAGATACTATGCTGCTAGTAATGCTAACCTAACTCTTTATGGGTTGGATCCAAATCCCAAAATGAAGAAGTACGCACGCAAATCCGCTTCTAAAGCAGGCTTCAAACATAAAAGCTTTAGATTCAAGCAAGGAGTAAGTTTTGGTACCGATCCGTTTGCATCCTACATTTCCGGTTTTGTTTTTTCACTCTTCCCTGATGTTTTGATCTTGTCTGTCATTAGGTAGGAGAAGCTATACCATTAAAAGATAACTCAGTTGATGCAGTTGTTGCAACACTAGTTCTATGTTCTGTCTCTGATGTCACTCAAACACTCAAAGGTAAATTCTTTCTTCCTACTAAAACCTCATTGCGTAAAAAAATTAACCCTTTTTCAGAAGTTCTATATGGTAATTTTCAGAAATCAAACGGGTGCTGAGACCAGGAGGGGTTTTCATATTCTTAGAACATGTTGCAGCAAAAGGTACATAAATGTGTGAGAAAGAGACAACTCTTATTCTTTCTAAAGGTACATGTTGAATTTTAATTGGTTGTTGCAGATGGATCGATGTTCAGGCGGTTGCAGAAACTGCTGGATCCTTTGCAACAGAGACTTGCAGATGGATGTCACTTGACAAGAAACACCAGAGAATGTATCTTGAAAGCTGGTTTTAGTGGCGGAGTTGAAATAGAGACTTACTCTATGTGTAGCTTCCCCTGGATAACGAGACCTCATATCTATGGACTAGCTTACAACTAAAACTATCAACTTAATTCAATTACGCTAAAATTGTAACACCCAGACTCCCCTTAGAGCAAGATTATTGCACATACTCTTGACCAAGGATGGGAACAAAAAATAAAATAAAAAAATGACAAAAAGGTGGAGAGGAGAGACACTAGTGTCTCTGCCCAGATTCTTATAGACACTGAATCTGCCACATGTTTTCATATGATTGGTTGTATAAATTAAAAAATAATAAAATAATTTAATTCAATTAAAATATTATTAATTATTTTTCTTTGACACCCCAAGTGGTGGTATGTGCAATAAGTATGCTCTTACGGTCTGGTCAATGTGTTGACTTTTTGGTTTGGCTCAAAACCGCAATCTCTAAAATTCAAATAACGAACACAACTAACGTGAGAAAAATAAATAGAAAGTAATTAATTACTCAGTGAGGGGGTCAACACTGCCCACTAAAATACAATGACGACAAACTACTCACATTCAAAAATAATTGTATAGCATAGAATCAGACTCCATTTTTTTGATATACATCTAGCAAGCATAACGGTTTCACATAATCTCAACCTAGTACATACCAATAATATTTAAACCATATTTCTCATATCATCATAGTCAATAATTTATGTGCATTCATCAACAAACAACGCTAAACTGAAATCTCATCAGCTTAGCATGGCACGAAACCAATCTCAGGCTCGTCCAATCACACGGCACAAAACAAATCTCATGTTCGTCCAATCACACGACATGAAACAAATCTCATGTTCGTACAATCACCACGCACAAAACCAATCTTAGGTTTTCCCATCACGAGACACGAAACAAATCTCATGTTCGTGTCCTAGTACATAATCTCGTATCATCTCATATCATCAATCATCATGCATCATATCATTGTACCATGTCATCAAACTTCTATTATCATAGATCTAATCATCACATCATAACACACAATATCAAACAATAGACATAACCAATCACATAGTTTCCAAACCTATACAAGCAATTCATGAAATTATGCTTAGAAAGTAACCAATGTATTTCCGCAAATCCCGCCCTCACCTTACCAATTTGGTTGATTCTCAAGTAGAAGCCAGCAATGACAGAATCCAATCCAACAACGACCTTAATCTGCAATGGTTAGATTAAACATCAAAGATTATATTCCAATAATAATCTATGATTTAATCTAATTATCAACCCGATTTAATTGTGCTGGTGTTTCCCAAATAAATTAATTAGATGTAGTTTAATAATTAAATCAAACCAACAATCTAATAATTCATAACACCGTAATTTAGTCCACGATCACATGCTCCCGATTTAATACCAACTCCTAAACCAGCCATAATACACGATCCACCAATATTTAATTAACCATCGTCACCGTCAACGTACGTAACCATGCATGACACCACAACTCGACTCATGCACGTTCGATAATCAAGCTTCGGTTCTGAACTTAAATCACCCGGTTTAGTTATGAACGAACAACACAACCATAACAACAACAACAACACGAGACGTAGAGCTTCGTTGTTACCTCTTTCTGCAACTTTCCTCGACGGCTGGACTTGACGAACTGAACGGCGAAGTGGAGGACTCGGCAACACAGATCTCTCCGGTGAAGATGTTTCACACGGCGGCAAAGGCTGAGTGCGGTGACAATCTTTGGTATCTCCGGTGTGTGACGGTGACTAACAGTGTAGCTACGGTGGTGGTAGATGCCTTTGCTTCTCAACAATTCTTCTTCTTCCCCTCTCTCTCTCTCTATTGGCGGCTTAGACTAGGTTTTACTTAAAAGTAAAAAAATAAAAATAAAAAAATAAAATAAAAAAAGACTAGGTTTTACTCTTGTCCAAACGAAGAGGGAGATGATTACGCTTATACATATATACGACCTCACTCAACGACCAAACTCTTGTCGTTTCAATATTTTTTTTCAAATTGGGCCGTTAATGGGCTGCAATTCAAGTGGTTCATACATATAGAGTTTGAAGATGTTACAATTCTTCCCCACTTAAATGGAATTTGTCCTCGAAATCAGGTTTGCATGTCAACTATGTTTTCATCCTTAATGAGCTTATGGCATTCTTAACATAACTCTTAAAACGTTTCAATTGTCCTTTAAAGAATCGAATAACAAGTGGTGTTGCAATAACTGAATAAAACATAAATCGAAATCCCAAAATCTAATAAAAGTAAAAAAAAAAAAAAAACAAATTCCAAACATAAATCCAATCCTACATCAATTTAGCCGTTTTCCCAAGGTTAATCTTTTTGGTGATGGTGGCAATTAATCTTCATCTCTGTTATATTGTTTCACTCTGCAATCCCTGGCATAGTGGCCGAGTCGCCCACACTTATGGCAATGATCAACACCTTTTGGACAGTTCTCCCTTTTATGCCCCAATTCACCACACTTCATGCAACCTCCTAAAGTTATCCAACAAATTCCACGGTGTGACTTTCCACAAGTACCACACGCTTGTCCTTGATCCTGCATTGGTCCATCAATTTGGTTATGCCAAGTCCTCTTATTAGAGCTTGTCCCCTTTGTAGCTTTTGCATGTGCTTCTTTGTTTTGATTCATCTCCTTTTCCAACCCGATCTCCAAATTAGCAGCTTTTGTCACTAGTTCAATCTTACGGCAATAGTCGTACATCTCACATCGATTCTTGAGCTCAATCCTCAAACCCCTCAGAAACCTGCGAATCAACTCATCCTCATTCATGAATCTACCAGCAAACCTGCTTAGTCGATCAAACTCCTTATCATAGTCCCGCACCGTCGTGGAGCCTTGACGAAGCTCCAGAAAATCATTCTCCATATGATCCATAGCCTTTCTGGGAAAATACTTTCTGGAGAATTCGGTCCTAAAATCCTCCCAAGTCAGCTCATACCGTCCTTGTGTCTGTTCTACCACCTTTTCCCACCATACCAATGCCTCATCCTTCAGATACTGTACCGCCAAGTCCCTGCGGTACTCATGTGGACACCTAGCATTATCCAAATTCCTCTCCAATCTCTTCCTCCAGTGATCATCATCAATAGGATTGGACTTTCCACCAAAAGTTTCCATGCCCATGTCCTTCAAATTTCTCATAGCCTCCCAGTATGACAGACCCTGCACCTGGACCGGCGGGGGTGGAGGTGGTGGCTGATGCTGAGGTGAGACTACCCTCTCTGGTGCATCATGCCCTGGTGCATCCTGCTGTGGTGGAATCACCCCTGGTGCTCCTCTCAAGTTTGGCTCCCTTTGCATGAATTCCTGGAACCAACGAAATTGATAAATTTTGTACTATAGAGACTATAAAGCTCTTCAACTGAGAATACAGAAAGAGGCAAATCTTCATTGTAAACTCTATTTTTTTTTTTTTGCCTTGGAATACACTTAATAACAAAAATAGATATATGTATGAGAAACTTACCACTAGGTTGACACTTTGGTAAGCAATTGACTCCTCCTGAGGGTGAGGTTGAGGTTGTCTTGCAGCAAACCTGTGTAGTTACTGTTGAACCCACAAATCCCACCAGCTGACGAACATTCTTGACAACTTATCTCATCGATTATCATTTTCACCTCGAACCCTTTTCTTAGAACGCTTTCGAATTCGTTCAAAACAATCTTTTTCTCTTCTGGAAAGAAACTTTGCGGAACGTTCACTGTGAAACTCTTATTGCAGAAAGCGTACATATCAGATCTTTGAGCCATTGACACAATACCTTTATCTTTATGAGGACATGTATAACACTCCAAATTTTAACGAAGATGAATGAATCAACGTTAAGAAAACTATTCTTTGATTTTTTTTTTAGTTCGACAATTTGAAATAATACTCAAAACAAACAAAAACATTTGTTTTGAAGGTCCATAAAAGTTTATATATATAAACAAAGAGGTGTGAAACAAAGAGGTATGAACAAAAAGCTATGAAAAAGAATAGGTGTGAGCATCTAAAGATGGGAGTACAAGGTAGAAACACAATTGTTGGAATAAAAAAACCTTACAATTTTTGGGAACAATAATAAATCTAAACCGTTAGATAAGACAATAAAAACAATTTCATTCTTTAAATTAAAAGTGACTCCCAAAAATGAGTTTGCTATTATATATAGATATTGTTTGTACTCTAATCTAATTTCTTTTCTCATTTGTATCTTAATATACACATACAATAGATAATAACCTACACTATTGTTGAGAGTAAAGTAATTATTAAATAATTTTTTACTGTAACTTATGTTTACAAAATCTATTATATTTATCGGTAAAAATAGTATTAGAATCTAAAGTTTTTTTGTGTAGTATATATTTTTTAGTTTTATTTGAATATGTAAAATTTTTGTATAATAATTAAGATTTAACCCTTATGAATTATTATCACACCTTATAATCCAAGAGTTCTTAAAAGTCATTTTAAAGATTTTATGAAAATGTAATTAAGGAATACAATTAAGTCAGTTATTTAATATAAAAATGGTTTTGGGTGTTATTTTTTTTGAAAACATACTATGGTATATGTAAATGCAAATATTATGAAAAATTTGAGAACAACTTAAAAAATAGTGTCTCGAGTATCTGATGATGACACGTCAGTTTTTTTAGAGAATACTTCTCTAGTAATATATAGGGACTGTGTAATTTATTCCACATTGGAGGAAATTTTCCATGGAAAAAAAACATGAATTCACATTCAATTGTTGTAGATGGATTGTTGTTAAGGCGTTTGACGTTTGCAGATACTGCTGGATCCGTTGCAGCAGATGGATGCTATTTAACAAGAAACACTAGAGAGTGCATCTTTGAAGCTGGTTTTAGTGGTGGAGTTGATAGACTCTCTATGCTTCCCCTGGATAACAACACCTCATACGGACTAGCTGACAACGAAAACTTTTGAATGTTGTGATTGCTGTTGTAACTGAATGCTAATGCTAATGCTAATGTACAACAAATACAAACCCATTGCGAATTTGCAATGTACAATATGTCCAAACTTCAAGGCATAAAACATACAACAGAGAACATACATTGTAGTAACTAATAATTTTGGGCCATAAGAGTCTTCCGTATATCCTATAATAAACAACTGTAAGCCCGAGCCCATAAGAGACATCGTACTCGTACGTAAGAGATGTCACATGTGAAATGTGTTAGACTCGTCATGTAGCGTTAGGTACATTATTGGATCTGACAAAATATCTCGTCAGTACAATATTTAACTTATTTCTCTCGAAAGATGCACCACAAAAATCAGGAATATCTTTTTTTTTGGGCGAAAAATCAGCAATATCTAATAATGATATTTGTGGACCAGAAAAAAAGAAGGTGTAATGATAAATTTTGGTTGGTCTTTTATGGACGTGTTATGGATGCTACAAGTATTTTTCAATCAGAGCTCTAATAATTGAGTACATACCACTACAGCACTGGTTGATATATATATTCTTTTGAATTAAAAACTAAAGCAATAAAACAAATAGTTATGGTTGTTGTATTTTTAATTATTATCAAAATGTGTATTTTTTTCATTATTAACACAGAGCGGTTATCTTTATTTCAATATTTTTCTATTTCTGTATTCTTTCATTTTTTCTTTTATTTTCCATTCATGTTTTCATTTTGTATAAGTATATTTGCATTTTTTTCTTCTATTCATTTTTTTGGCCGGCGAAATTCTCAAATTGTCTTGAACATTTTGGAACAACACTGTGTCTTGAAAAAAACATGCTCGAATTAATTTGTGGACCAGAAAAAAAGTACAATAACAAAGTTTTGGTTGGATATGAACGTGTTATATGCTACATGTATTTTTCCAATCAGAGCTCTAATAATTTAGTAGATACCACTATAGCACTGATTGATATATTTCTTTCCAATTAAAAAATAAAGCAATAAAACAAAGAGTTATGGTTGTTGACTTGTTGTATTTTATATTTCTATTTGTTTCAAAATGTGTTTTAACTATTATGTTAAAATGTGTTTTAAGTTTTAGCTGTATTACTGGGTATTATCCGCGCACATGCGCGGTGTTTATAAATTTTAAAAAGTAGTTTTGACACTTTAGGATATAGTATTTTTTTTTAAAATATTTTTAATATTTGGTAACTGAAATTTTTAATATTTAATAATGACATCTTAAGATATAGTATTTTATCCTTACAAAAAAAGGTTATAATATTTTATTGGATTGTCAATAACTTGTATTGGAGACCCATATATTTCAATTTGCATTTATAAATTGGTGAACCTTTTTCAGTTTCCATATATTAATAAAAGTGTTATCATAAAATGTGAGTAAATTTAAAATTATGTGTAAATCATGAAAAGAGTTTACATTCTATATTTACATAAAAGTCAAAAATCTGTATCGATGACACCAATCTAACAGTAATAAGAGTATATATGAAAATATAGAACTTAGGGTGCTATTACAAAACTTAAATATATATATATATTTAAACATTTTTAAATATATACATCTCAAAAATCATAGTCAGTCCAAATTCAAGATGTTTTCACATTTTCATTATTATTTTGAACTCAAGACTTAAATATTGATACGAAAATGAATAATATTATTTAGAAAAAATGAACTCGAAAAATCGAATAGCAAATGTATACAATTATATGGTATAGTAGCTATTAGACGTTAAAATAAAAATCATTTGTTTTCAAAGACTTCTTTGAAAACCACATTAGTTAAAAGTTTTGTTTTGCATTTCCCATCGTCAATTGTTATCAAAATCTTTAATCCTTTCCTACGTGTCATTCTAAAGAAAGCAACATATAGTTGTCCATTTGTAAAGACAGACTTGGATAGAAACAATCCAACGTTTTCATTGTATGACCTTGGCTTTTGTTAATACTAACTGCAAATGCAATATCAATAAAAACTGACGACGCATTATACGAAACAGAAACTTTGCATCCGGTGAAGACACAAACATCTTAGGGATAAGAAACATTTTTTTTACCTGTTACAATCCTTGCTTCAATAATATGATTAGCCATTTGTGAAACAACCCGACCAGATCCGTTTTTTTTTTTAAAACCTAATATCTAGTGATCCCATACTCACTAGCAACCTACCCCAATCATCAACAACAACGGATAACAATAACAAATCAACTCCAATAATCAATAACCATCAAGAAATAACATAACATCAATTCCAACAATAATCCAGAACATAACCAATAATGAAACCAACATTCCTAACATCCATTCTAGACCACTAAGTTCCACTCTAGCATCCTAACAAAGACACATAGCAAACAACCGAGCCTCTAAAACATCCTCCTCTTCATCGCCTTGATCCCACGATCACACTTTACCTTTACCTGCGCCACAACACAAAAGAAAGGTGTGTATTACCAGAAATACTTAGTGAGGCAATCCTTTCATCTATTGGGCTATACACACAAGTAATAAGATCTCTCATGCCACAAATAACAACAAATAAACAAACCAGGAACATGCACAAAGCAACACAACGTAAACCGGTTACTGCAGAAGGGTGTCGACCAACACTGGTCATCTGGTGTCGACCGACAACATACTGGTGTCAACCGACACCCGCTTGACACTCCTGAAACCCTAACGGTGTCGACCGACACCTCCACATGGCGTCGACCGATGCTCGCTAAGTCCCCGAGTCGTCCTCGCCTTGACACCAATGTTGAGTAGTGATTTCCTTCGAACAGAAACTCTGAATCTCGCCTCAAAGCTTCTCCTTTTCGTCCCACACGATCCCAAGAACGAATCAACGCCTCAGGAGCTACGAAAAACTCACAAACAACCAAAAGAAACAACCACACAACACACAAAATCACAGAAACATAAATCTTAGCTTAGATAAGCCATGGTCATGCACTCACCTTAGCCAAAACAACGAGATCTCACAAACACACGACGCAACCACACCACCACAAGCTTCCCACCACGTTCCTAGCCTTGGATCCACACCCTCAAGAACTCTCACAGAGACTTTGTTCTATCTTCTTTTTCTCTCAAATGTGAAGAAACGGCTAAAAGAAGTGGAAATCGTCGAGTTTTCCCTTATAAAATCGAGTTCAGGGCTTCCCTAAATCAACCACGCGAATCAGAGAATTAAAATCGAACCTCTTTGACCAACCACGAATGGTGTCGACCGACACCACTAGGATTGTTGATCGACACTCCAACCAGAAATTCAATTTTTGGTTCGCAAATGTTACAATTCTCCCCCACCAGCATAGATTCGTCCTCGAATCTAGCACCAAACCAACAGTCAAAGATCTCCCATGCAACCAACACTATGGCCCGCACATCCTCCGACTAAAAATGAGGACTCCATCTGGCCAATAACCCGCATCTTTGACATTATACGCTCTCAACTCATGCATCTCCCTCGCTCTCAGGTCTCGACCTTCGAGTCTTACCGGCTCGCCATCGGGCCTCAGCCCTCCAGCTACAGTATCAGGAAGTCGAATCTTTCTCTCGGGTAATCACCCTACAGCACGCCTTCGGATCGTCACCCGAAGTCGATATACCAATTATACCCTCAGGCCACAAAGTCCCTCGAGATAACGGTACACAGGAACCTAACTGTCCCCTTTTGAGTTATTGAGATCTCATATCTTTAGAGCAATAATTCTGAGCTCGACCGAGTACCACGCTGACCAGAACTACCTCTATGGCTCTCGCAGGGACATCGCAATGTCCTACGGCCAACTCTCGCCACTAAGGCTGTCGAGACGTCACAAAGACCCTAAACACGTCATAAAGACTCCAAACACGTCACGAAGACCACACAAACGTCCCGCAGGACTGCCACCAAGGCCACAAAAATGTCCGAAAGGACTATCGCTAAGGCCAGAAACGTCACCGGGACCGCCACCATTGTATCCGGTGTCACTAAGACCACCACCAAGGTATTCGACATCACCAAGACCACTACCCTGACCGGCGTCACCAAGAACTCTGTCACCAAGACCATCATAAGGTACAAAACGTCACTAAGACATACTACCACTGACAAGCGTCACCAAGACCACTGTCAGGGTACTAAACGTCACTAAGACCACTATCAAGGTACAAGTGTCACCAAGACCACTCCATGCCATGATACTAAACGTCACAAAGACCGTCACCCAGGAACACATCCCGTAGGATCATCATAAAGATCACCACACTTTCCACAAAACTTTCCATTTTTAGAAACTTTATAGTTATGGAAACCTGCTCTTTATGGAAACTTTCTATTTATGAAAACTTCCAATTATAGAAACTTGAGCTATTTCTTGTTTCTATGACAACACTAGTAAAAGAAAAAAGAAATACTCATCTTATTAATCTTAAAATGTCATAATCGTTACAACCTCAACGAAAATACATATGAAAAATAAGTACAACATCACCGAGCCAACGACCCGCATCCCGAGCACCACCGCATCTTGGTTCTTAGTCGCACAACCAACCACCCCTAAGCGAACAAGTATCAAGAGAGATGGGCTGTAATACTCCGTCCGCTCCAGCCACGGTGTTCCAACCACCACTATACTGGGACCAAGGTTAGGCAAGCTCAAGCCTCGACCTGCTTCTCGAACCACTTCTTGAACTTTGCCTTCATCCTCGCTTCTGGCTCGCAAGTCTCCTCTAACACACCATCACAGTCCCACTGGACTCTCATCAAAGTAATCTTCTTCCGCCAAAGTTCCTTGATCCGCCTCTCGAGTACCCTCACCCGTCTCGCCCCAAGAGTCATGTTGGGCTGAAGATCTGTAGCAATTTTAGCCAACAACTCATCATCCTTGTGAAGACACTTCCTCAGCATCGACACATGGAAGACTTTGTGGAACGCATGCATAACCTCAGGTAACTCTAGCCTGTATTCAACCGGTCCCACCAGCTCCAGAATCGTGAAAGGACCCATGTACCTCAGACTCAACTTAGTCTCTGACAATGACCTGTTCGGACCCTGCAACATGGCCATCTTGAGGTACACTCTGTCATCCACCTAAAACTCAATGACCTTTCTCCTCTGATCATCATAACTCTTCTGCCGATCCTGAGCCTCTCTCATGTTCAGCTTGAGCACCCGAATCTTCTCCGAGGTCTCCTGAACAAAACTCGCATCCAATATGCTCCTCTCCCCCACCTGAGTCCAACATAAAGGTATGCGACATGGCCTCCCGTACAACGCCTCATAAGGAGCCATACCAATACTCGTCTGATAACTGTTGTTATAAGCAAATTCTACCAGGTTCAAATGATCTGCCCAGTGACAACCCCAATCCAGCATACACATTCTCAATAAATCCTCCAGATTCTAAATCGTCCTCTCTGACTGCCCATCTGTCTGAGGATGGTATGATGTACTCAAATGCACCTTAGTGCCCAACTCTGCCTGAAATGCCCTCCAAAACGCTGAAGTTAACTTGGAATCCCTGTCTGACACTATGCTCACAGGCACACCATGAAACCTCACAATATCCCTCACATACTTCTTAGCCTAGACTGCCGCTCCATCAATCTTCTTAATGGCCAGAAAATGTGCAGACTTGGTCAGACGATCCACAATGACCCAGATGGCATCCATAGTCCGTGACACAGGCAACCCAACAACGAAATCTATCGTGATCAAGTCCCACTTCCACTCTGGAATGTGTAAACTCTGTAACAGGCCTCCCGGCACCTGATGCTCAGCCTTCATTAGCTGGCAAGTATCACACCTCGAAACCCACCTAGCGACATCCCTTTTCATACCGACCAGAAAATTTGCTTGAGGTCACGATACATCTTGGTCGCTCCAGGATGAACAGAGAACTTGCTCGAATGAGCCTCTCTCAGAATCTCCTACCTCAGGCCCTCATCTTTGGGCACACAAACTCGACCATGCACCAAGATAGTCCCATTAGCAGAGACCTGATACTCTGAACCCTCAACCTTAGAGACGTTCACCAGCCCCTCATCACTCTCCTGAGCCAACCGTACTCTACTTAGAAGGTCCGCTCTGTCTTATCCTGCTCCAACAAAGCTAATATTGGTGTACTCGTCAACATCTATTTCAGGCTCTCAAAAGCCGTCTCACACTCCAACGACCATATAAAGGAAACATCCTTTCCTGTCAGCTTAGTCATCGGCTGTGCCATACTCGCAAAACTCCGCACAAATTTCCTGTAGTACCCTGCCAACCCAAGAAAAATCCTTATCTTTGTGGCATTCTGCGGTCTAGGCCAATCCCTGATGGCCTGAATCTTCTCTGAATCCACAGAAACTCCTGCTGCAGAAACAACATGACCCAAAAAACCCATCTCTCTCTGCCAGAAACCCATCTCTCTCTTGCTCAGCTTAGCAAAAAGCTTATGCTCCTGCAACTTCTTCAGAACTGCTCTCAAATGGATCTCGTGCTATTCAGGACTCTTGGAATACACCAGGATGTCATCGATGAAGATGATGAAAAACTCATCTAGAAACTCCAAGAATACGCTATTCATCAACTTCATAAACTCAGCTGATGTATTGGTCAAACCAGAGGGCATCACCACAAACTCATAGTGCCCATACCTCGTCCTGATTGCTGTCTTCCTGACGTCCAGCTCATCTATCAGAATCTGGTGGTAACCTGACGCCAAATAAATCTTAGAGAACCAAGTAGCACTCCTCAACTGATCCAACAACTCATCAATCCACGAGAGATTGTACTTGTTCTTCCCAATATCTCGGTTCAGACTTCGATAATCTGTACACAAGCGCAAACTTCCATCTTTCTTCTTAACAAACAACACCGGCGCCCCCCACGGTGAAGTACTAGGACGAATGAAATCCTTGCCCAACAAATCCTCTAACTGCTTCTTCAGCTTTGTCATCTCTGCTAGAGCCATCTTGTAAGGGATCAGACCGAGATGGTGGTAACCCCTGCAACGACTGAAAAACATTCTCAAACTCACGAACCACAGGGATATCACTGACACAAACCTGACCTACAGACTCCAACATCGATATTGTAGCTAAATATGCCTCCCGAACCTTCCTGATCATCTTCTCTGCCTGGACAGCTGAGATAACCACAGTCTTTGAGGTCGGTCTCACTCCTACATAAAACCAACTCTTCGCCTCTCAAACACAACTCTACCCCGATGGCAATCCAGATGTACTTTATTCCGGTGCAACCAATCCATGCCTAATATCACGTCATACAGCTCCACTGGACTGATAACCATATCTGTCGGCATCGACTCTCCAGCCACCTGTATATCTACATCTCTAGCCCGTCCATAGACCTGGATAATCCCGCCTCCAGCAACCTTAATGGTCAGGAGCCGCTCTTCGGTATCACCATGAATTTTCTCCTTCTTGGCACACTCCGGGGTAATGAAGCAATGAGTAGCTCCAGAGTCGAACAACACATGAGATGGAAAATCTCCCACCAATAAGGTACCTACATAAACTTTATGCACTAAGTACCCTAACATTCATCACATACAAACGAAGAACACAAAGTCAAGTTTAGAAATTATACTCGTAATCGCATTAACACTGGTTCCTCCTGTCTCCACTATCGTGTACGCACGTAGTGCCACTGGCAAAGGCAACACTGGCTGTCCCACCTGCTGCACTCTTGTTTGCACTACCGGCCACAACCATCAGATGTAGCTTAGGAAACGACGATCTGAGATGCCCCGCCTCTCTACAGTGGTAACACACTCGAGTCATCGGTGATGCAGGCTGGTTGCCCCTCTGTGGACAACTCGCCACCCTGTGTTCCAAACTTCCACACCCGAAGCATCCTGCACCACTAGACCCCAACCTCTGCATAGCATCGAACTTCCTCTTCTGCCCCTGTGGAGGCTTACCGCCCTTTCCAAAAAGCAGAAGGCGGCTGAGTCCGCTTCGGCTGCGCCGCAGGACTGACCACCACAACCTGTGACCTCAAGTCATCCTCTATCCCAGCTGCAGTCTCTACCTGCTCTGCTCTCGTAGCATAGCTCCTCACTCTGCACCGAGTCCTCAAATCATCACGCAGAGCCAACAAGAGCCTCTGCACCTGAGCCGACTCTGGCTCCAATGCCCGAGCTACATACCCCACAAGCCAATTGAACTCTGCGTCCAGCTCCCTCACGGTACGATTACCCTGAGTAAATCCCAAGAACCGCACTTCAATACGATCAAGTGCCTCCTGCGGAAAATACTTAGCGTTGAACTCTCCTACAAAGTCCATCCAAGTCATCGCATGCTGCACTCTCCGTGACATCACCGACATCCTCCAGACCCTCGCATCCCCTGAAAGGTAGTGCTCTGCCAAGTATACCCGATAGTGGTCGGGACACTGGAATGACTGGAAAATATCCTCCATCCGCTTTCTCTATTCATCCGCTGCACTCGAACCTGTGCCTCCTGGGAAAAATCTCGCATCCACATGTCGTAGCTGTACCAGCATCTGAACATACTAAGCATCCACTACCTCGACTCCTGGCTGCACACCCGTCTGCACTCCAGCTACAGGCTGCACACCCGTCTGCACTCCAGCTATAGGCTGCACCACTGGACCTCGCCCACCAACCACTGGCGGCACTACTGGAACCTGCCCACCATCCACTGGCGGCACAAATAGAACCTGCCCAACACCCATTGGAGGCACCACTGCTGGAAGCCGCGCCAAAACCTGAGCTAGCAAGCTTGCCAAGACATCCTCTCTACCTAGAACATCCTCCGCTGCAACACCCACTCCCGGGACAACACCGTGGCCGACACCGTGCCCATCCGCCCTGCTGATACCACCACCAGTTTAGTCTCCAAACACACTAGGATGAACCTGCGACTCTGCCACCTCCTCACTAGCCATGCTCTAGGTCACACTCTCACTAACCTCTGGAACCTATCCCCGCCCACGGTCACGCCCACGACCACAACCACGACCATGCCCGCGACCAGCAGCTCCCACACCTCTAACCATCTGTATCACCAAGAACAGAAGGCTAAGCAAACAAAACGACCCTAACTACACAAAGAACACAACTCACCGTGGAAGCACAAAGTAGGCTCAAAGAGGATTTTCTACGACTCCATGCCACACACAATTGACTAACTTACATAATCAATTAAAGCATGCAATCCCAACATCTACAGCACAAAGCCTAGTGAATCCAAACCTAGAACCGTAAGGGCTCTGATACCAAACTGAAACAACCCAACCCTTTTTGTTAATAATAAATAATAATAATGATAATATATTATTCTAAACTAGTGGTCTCATATCCACTAGTCACCTAACCACAATCACACAACAACGGATAACATAACAATACCATTAAATCAATAAATAACCAGTACTCTAATAACCAGTATTAACAATTGAACCAACATTCCAAACAACATATATCAAAGAACCTGCAACCTAAACCACATTCTAATGACTAAACTCTAGCAACCTAGCAAGGCCAGACAACAACCGATATAGCTTCCCATAAAAAGCCTCATAAGGAGCCATCCTAATACTCGCCTGATAGCTGTTGTTGTAAGCAAACTCTACCAAGCTCAGGAGATCTACCCAATGGCCACCCCAATCCAACACACACATCCTCAGCAAATCTTCCAGCGTCTGGATCGTCCTCTCTAACTGTCTATCTGTCTAGAGATGATAAGCTGTACTCATTAAATACTCGTTGGCCTTGCTAGGTTGCTAGAGTTGAGTCATTAGAATGTGGTTTAGATTGCTGGTTCTTTGATTCATGTTGTTTGTAATGTTGGTTCAATTGTTAATACTGGTTATTTGAGTATTGGTTATTTACTGATTTAATGGTATTGTTATGTTATCCGCTGTTGTGTGATTGTGGTTAGGTGACTAGTGGGTATGAGACCACTAGTTTAGACTATTATATTATTATTATTATTATTATTTATCTATTATTTATTATTAAAAAAACGGGTCGGATCGTTTCAGTCCTTAACAATAAAACAGAAAATAAGATTGTCAAAGGAAAACACAAGTTTGTGATCTATCATTTTTTTTGTGTGAGCTCTCTTCTTGGTATTCCTACAACACCAATTATACTTTAAAAGTCTATCATTAAAATATAGTGTGTAAACTAAAATAGAGGAAAACTTACGATTGTCTAAATTTTTGAACTTCTGTAATCTCTGGATTAAGCCTAATTTGGGTACATATAGTGTTAGATATAGACCTCTTACCTATACTACATTTGAAATATAATACAGATTATATAGCCATTAAATAAAATTTTAAAACATACTAAGCCAAGAAATAAAGTATGTACCTTAGAAAACATCAGTTACACCCCATCGAATAACACAAATGAGGCTTTCACCTAAGGAAGTTTTGTATGTCTTGTAGAAATTGACAGCCGCTATTCCAAAAAACTCACACGTCAAAAGGTTGCCACAAAAAGAAATAAATTCAAAGAAACGTTTATATGTTTATATATATATATAGGTTCCATAGGATTTGTGTTCCGATGAATATTATCATATGTTTAAAACCAAATACCTGGAGTCACGAAATTCAAAAGAAATTTTATGGTACATGGAGTACTCTTATGATTCATTCTCTTTTGAAAAAGAATCCTGCTCGTCACTATCTTCTTCTTCAGTCCCAGCATCTTCACATGATTCATTTTTATATTCGTCGTTTTCAGTATCATCAGTGTCCTCCTCTTCATCGACATCACTATCAACATCTTCTTCATCCATTATTTCATAAAATCCCTCATCTTCTTCTTCTTGGTAATAATCCTCATCAGATTTGTCTCCATCATCGTCTTTGTTTCTGGATCCACCAGAGTCAACATCATCCGAGTCAGTATCATCAGAATGAGAATCTTGTGATCAATAATAATCAGAATCATTCACCTTCTTGGCCAAACCACTTCGGCAACAAATCTTTAGCAACTGACGAATATGATCACTTTGTGATCTAAACTCATACTTACTACCGTTATTTGGAACCATCAAGTTTTTCATATGATCCCAAGTATCGAATTTTCCAACATTGGTAACGTCTCCAATGACATCTTTAAATTTAAGACGTAAACTCATATCAAAATAATGCATAGTAGAATAGTAGTCAATTACGGGAGATTTAAAAGTATGGTGCAAAAGTAAATTACCGACCAAGTAATCATCACAATAAAAGCTGTTTATTATTCGATTATAATAGATAAAATCATAATATTCTTGACCTCCAACAATCAAAGTCTTTTGAATCTTGGTCTTATACAAAATAATAATCTTGTATCGATGAGTGGTAGATTTGCATGATCCATATTGATCCAATGTCAGAGACACAGTCGACTGTCGCCAACATGAAATTTGAATAAGTCCTTTGTTTACAAAACTTTAAAGTTTTCAAGCTCAATCCAATAGGCAACATGAAATTTGGACACAAATCTGTCATAAACATCACCACGAAAACTACACTAGATCTTCTTACCCTATTAAATAAAAGAAATTTAATCATATTACTATTAAATATGGATAAGTGTCATGTTCAAACGATTTAGTAATTAATTAACAATTAAAAATATCTAACAAACCTGATTATCAGTTGAAACCATCTCTAGGGTTGAACTAAGTTGGAGAGATTTTTCTACCCATAAACACAAGATTTTAACCCGGATTTTCTATTCGTATTTTGAAGGATTCAAACGTGAAACACGATCAGTAATTATATAACATGCACTAAACGAAACCAGTAATTATAATTATAATTAGATATGCAAACATAATAAAAATGGAATATAAACGATAACAAATTTTTTTTTAAGAATCTTGGATATGTTCGAGACTCTCCAGTAAAAATTGTGGATTATATGCTCTCACCGACGTCTATATATATAACCTTAGAAATTGTTATATATTCTTAAATATATAAAATTAAATAATAATATAAAATTTATGTATTTATAATAATAGATATATGTAAATATATAACATATATATCTCTTCTATATGTTAATTTAGTTTTTTAATCAATACTTATTTACATCCTAATCGTTTCGAATATGTAAAATTCTAATAAATATCTTTTTATTTTACTTGAAAAGATAACTAAAATGTTATTATTTCCATGTTTATCACTTTAAGTTTATAAAAAACTAGATATGGATCCGTGCGATGCTCAAGTTATATTGAGCTTCTAATTAATATATTATATATAATTGTAAAAGATAAATTTATGTGTGTTTATTAGGGGTGTCTATTCTTTTGTTTTACATATTGTTACTATTGCTTTAAATTAGAATAATATATTATTTGTTTTACATGTTAATTATCGAATAACATATTATTTAAATAACTATTAACCAAACAATCATGATATCCCATTGTTTGTATTACTTATGTTTCTTTGATAATTAATAATAAAAGTTATCCTAAAAATGAGTTCAAACCAAATTTAAATAATTGTTTAAAAACCTATTGTTATGCATAAACTTATAAAAAAATAAAAATCAAATTCAGTCTTCAATTCTTTGTTTCTTCCGTTGATCATCAATTGGTCCTTGACGTTCGTCACGGTATTCACGTTTGGTTCTTCAATTGACATCGTCCGAACTTGTCTAAACACATAAAAACAAACCATTTTTATATGTTAAGTGAAATAATCTATTGTATTTAGCAAACATAACACATCATAATATATATGTTATTTACCTTTGTTTGGTCTATAATCTTCGTGACTGTAAAAGTTTGATATGATGCATCAAAATCATATTTTTAATTTGAATTTCGAATAAATAAGTTTTTCCAACAATATAATGCACACATGTGGGAACGTCCTCTAACTTATGTTCGCCCAACTCATTTTTTTATCTATGTGAATAATAGGATAACAGTTAATTGAATTTATAATTTTAATATATTAATCCATACAGTAATATATTTTATATAATTTAGAGCTATTATGATTTCTGCAGTTGTTCCAGTGATTTTTTCTGCCTCTTTGTTAAATATAACAAAAGTTGCTGATGCATCTCCATCATCCACTATTACTTCTATTCTAAAACTGAGAAAATAACAAATTATTTGCATAACATGCCGCTTTGAATAATTTGTGTTTTACATTATCAACGGTTAGTAAATCATCAAAGCTTGTCGACCTTTTTACTTTCATTAGCAGCATTCTCAAGTAATACAAGTCTCCTGCTGTTGGATGAATATTTACTATTCTTCCTATGCTGAATCCTTTCTTCCTTTCTGACCATGTTTTCCCATCTGAATCCCACACGTATTTTATTTTGTAGGGAACTGAATATATGTAAGTTCTCTTGCTTCTAGATAAAGTAAGTTCATCTGAAAGTATTCCGTAAGCATTGTTTTCTCGATGCCATATTTTGACATAATGTATTCTAGACTGATTCCTTCAGGGTAAACGATTCTCTGCTGGCCTGGAAGGTGTAACTGTAGTTTTGTTACTGCCGGTTTTCGTTCATGTATTTTGAACGCAAAAATTCGCCAAGTAGCTTTGCATGCAGAGAGCTAACGACACTCCAAATAGTTTTTTTTATCTCATTGATCTCTTCTTCTGATTCCCTATCTCCTTTATTTTGATCCAATGCTTGTTGTTTCTCTATCTTCATTGTCTCCATGTCTACTCCTTTTGTGATATATTTGAAAAGATATTTTATGGCAGATGACCTACTACTCACTACAAGAATAATGAGTTTTAATAACGTCGGATAGAGAAATGTAGGGTTCACTCAACACATGTCTTCTTACTTCAAATTCTCCATCTTCATTCAACATAAATCTTCTTACTTTATCAACACTTTCCCATTTGTGGTCAGAAATAACTTCGCCAGAGCATATCTTGATGAGACAAACATCACTTTCCCTTGTTAACATAGAAACGTTAAGTGACAAATCAAAATTTTATATCATAAAATAGAATTGAAAAAGAAAAGATAGTGTGCTACTTACATGTTCATCAAAGTTATGTTGTCACTGTTAAATAAGATCCTTCCTGAAAATAGGTATCAACGGGATTTTTCTCTATATACAAATCTTTCATTTTTCATAAGATCTATCAAATAAAACAACAACGCCATTACATAGAGAAAAAAATTAAACAATAATTTGAGCTAAACAACAAATAAAACATTGAAGTTTAAAAACATAAGCTTTTGTGAAAAATTCTCACCTCATTAAAATTCACACCACCAAGCATAATCTTTAGCAGTCTTGATAGATCTTGCTATTAGTCTCTTTAAGAACAAGAGACGCTTCATCTTGGCCAAAGCTTCCACCGCTGTTTCATCAACTTCAGAACCAATACCACCCACTTTTAAAATCTCTTCAGATTTCCTTGAAGGTTCAAGAAGAATCTGAATCCAAACACAATCATTTAAAATACTAAAGAAAAATCATAGATCCAGACATCGAATTTTAGATTTCTTACAGATTTGGGAGTATGAATGGGAGAGATGGTCATATCTAGCGAAGGAACTCAGATCTAAGGCATGAAAATTGATGTTGAGATTCAGTGGCTGAATGGTTGGTGATAAGGAGGGTCGACGAAGATAAAGACATTGGTGGTGTCGGTGGAAAGTGTATTTGTGGCAGAGAAAATATGGTGAAGAAGGGGAGAAAAGAGACAAAGAAACAAAGAGGAGAAGTGAGAGGAAGTGGAAAAGAATAATCGATCTGAGATTTGAGTGTGTTTAGGTCAAATGTTTGAGGGGCGACACTTAAAAAAACAATTAATGATTTTCTAAATTTTTAAAACGAGAAATATAAAAATATCTAGAGTAAAAAACAATAAATACCAAGAGAAAGTACAATCTTTTGAAGACACCAATATATTATAGCGTTTCCAAATATAGAAACACTATAAATAAGTTACGGGTAAGTCAAGCATAGCAATAACACATAAACTGCTATATTATAATGCTATTAAAACTCAATATTCTTGTAGTGACTGCACCATTCTACATTGATGTGAGCTTTGTATTTTTCTAGGAGGGCAAGATTGTGAGGCACAACGTAGCGATTATCAAGCATTGTGTTGCCTTTCATGACAAATTTTGTTTCATCAAATCTCCTACGGTAAGTAATATAGCCAGCTTCACTTATACTTGTGATGTCATTGTATGGTCTTGAAATTTTTTGGTGCACTTGTTATTATCCATACACTTTGGCCCGCATGGTTCATTCATCATTAGTTGTTCAACCAATAGGAAACCCTCTAGATCTTCTTCTTTATCTGGTAACTCATAGGTAATAAAACTATCAATATCTTCTGGAGTTGGATTTTGTTTTGACTCTTGTAGCCATACAAGTATATGTGCATGAGGAAGTGTTCTTTTTTGGAATTCAATTGTGTGAACAACTGTTTATTTTTTAAAAAAAATATAGGAAAATAAATTAGTGTTTCGTAAGAAATAATAATTTTATAATATTTTTTAATAAATTATAATAGTACCTGCTGTGATAGGACCGAAGAAGACACCATCTTGTAGATCCTTAAGAAGTTCTTCTAATTTCATTTTAAATACACGACATTCAATGTCAGGTCTATCATTTGCATTCTCGTTACCATCCATTTTAATATGATCAATCACTTCTTTCCACTTTGGATTTGCAGTTATTGTAATGAAAAGGTCTGGATTTCCATACCATCTGCATAGTGCCATTGCATCTCGATAATTTTCTACCATGTATCTCGGGCCTCTTGTAAAGGAAGATGGTAGAATTAATCTATTGCCTAATTTTTTTGAATCTGCATCCCCTTGTACAATTGCATCACATACATTATTGTACAAATCATCTCTAAGCTTTTTCTGATTGAACTGATAAAAGTTCATACGTTCTTGTTCAATAGCGGTATATGCATCAACCACATATTAGTGGTAAAGACGACCTGAACAGACTATTAATTGTTCCTGGAGATGTTAACCTGGTTTGTATTTGATATGCATAATACTCTCGCATTGTAATATATGACCTCTTAGTAGCATATCCTTCTAAGCTATATGGAATGGTTTTCTCAGTATAACCTTGTTCACCATATGGAAACAACAAAGGGTATTGTAGTGACATGTACGATGGATGCAAAAAACTGATGTACTGTGGTTTGTCCATTCTAGGTTGCACTATAATATCTCTGTCAGAATTAGGGATAGACATGTCACCTACAATAAGTCCAGCAATCTCATCTCCTTGTGGAAGGTCAAATTGTCTGCCACGTTCTTTATTTTTCAATAGCCTAATGGAAAATTCTTCTTTAGATCCAGATTCGTATCTATCTCTAGCTATTCTGAACACTTTAGCTAAGTCATTATATTCATCAAGCATTTTTATCAATCCACTCAGAATTCCTTCATCTAACTCATTATTTTTTCCTTTGGCAAGTGCATTGAGACGGTTTTGAACTTCATGAGCAGTATCATATACATATAGCTGTGCAAAACGTGGAAGATCTCCTTCAACTGGTAGCAGAGATCCAATTTTGTGGTAATTCTGACCATGCAAACGAAAAATAAAAGGGCCGTTTCATGAATTGATAATATTGTTAATTTTTCCACCCATTGATGTAAAAACAAACATTGAATTATATGCTTGTATATTGTTCCAAAACGATGCTGACCGTGACAGTATGTCATCTAAGTAAGTTGGAGGTGGTCACGATTATTGCAAGACAACTCGTCCTTGTTGACAACAAATCGAGAATTTCAACTCTTTTCCACTCTGTTTTAGACTTTCGTATTTCCATACCAAAACTTGCAATAATTACATTGACCAAATCATTGTATTTTTCTTTATTTCTTCCTGGAAAAAAAAGAATACACTTTTTAGCTTAGTTTCAAATATTTTTAGTCCATAAAAAGAAAAATATTATATGCTAGATTTTTATAAAGATCTCGAACATGGTTTTCTAATGTTAGAATTATTACGAAAAAATATCTTGGAACAATACATTATGCATATTACTAATTACGTGTAAGGTTACATAATTTGAATTTTTACCATGTTTTTTTGCCCTTTTTGCTTTTAGAGATCTTCATGTTGATCTTGATCTTTTGTTGTAAATCCTGCGGTTAATTTTTTTTGGATCAGATGGAAGTATTCAAAAATTGTATAAGCCAAAGATAATAAAATCTCTTAGATGGAGATGTTTAAAAATTGTATAAGACAAATTGAATAAAAATCTTTACCATCGTTTAAGTTGCGAAGTTGTAATTTGTGAACCTTATATTTTGGTAATCAATGTTAGACAATGAAAATCAAAAAAAAAAAATTGAAACAATATGATGTCTATTATTCATAGATGTGAAAATAGTTAGAGAGGTAGATGTAATCGAAGATATATGTGTAGCATTATATAAATATTGTACTTACACATTGATTTAGTTTGACTACCCATATTTGAAGTGTAGGTAAATCTAACCTTACATGAGGTTTATCTGCAAGTATATTTTCGATCATAACAATCTGATCATCACTCATGATACCCCGTTTTCTTTTGCTAGTAAGGTTTTCCGATGTTTCATGGTTTGTAATTGTCTCTTTGATGTTTATAATTTTCTACCATACTCAAGGTTTTGAATTGATATGGGATAACACTTAATAGACATCTATATATAATAATGCATATGCTCAATTTCCTTACGCATGCTGATAGGTAAATTATTCCTCTTTATTTTTGGTAAATATTTTTAAAACCTTTTTCTTTTCTAGCACAACTTCTAAAATCGTTAATTTAAACTAATATTGAAGAAAACGTGGCTAATTCACGTAGAATAGTAAAAATCAAATAATTAACATAATATTAATATTAGTCTAAATATTACAACAAATAAAAACGTGGCTAATTCACGTAGAATAGTAAAAATCAAATAATTAGCATAATATTAATATTTGTGTAAATATTACAACAAATATTCAGTCCTATATTCACGTGGCTTAATTCACATTTATTTAATTTTTTCCATCATTTAATATTTTGATATGTGTCCATATCTTATCAATATATTTAAAACTTTGATACGTGTCACAATCTTGTTAATGAGTAACTTTGCCATCAAGATTTATATAATAAGACATAATTATTTCATTTAGCTCAATAAGAAATATAATTATTTCATGTTGAGCTAAATGGAATTATTTCTTTGTTGAGTTTTTCTTTCTCTCAAAGCTTCATGATTTGTGGATCTTGCTATCCAAGAAACCACTATACGAATAGGAAAATAAAAAGAATAGTAAGATGAATCATAAAAAACAGAAAGATTGGAATACAAATATAAATTTGAGAACATGATAAAAGTATTATTAAAATTTATAAAACTATAAATTCAAGAGAAGAGAGTTTTTTTTCTTTATTGAGTTATGGTGAAAGCAGACGATAACATTGTATTTATAGTTGTAAAAAACCTATCTTTTTAGGGTTTTCAGTAAGGTGGTGTATTGTCATTGGATTTTTTTTCCTGTATAAGCCCATTAATTTCTAGATTAACGTCGATTTACAAATAATGTAAGCCTATTAATTATCACAAATTTGTAGAATTAAATTGAACCATAGTTGTAAAAATAAACTTTAATAGGGTGTTTGATTGAAAAAGACAGGGATATATCTAGCAAATACCCGTTTTGTAAATAACTTTTAGAGCCTTTAGATTAATTCAGCCGATTTTTTGATTTATTTTTAATACGAAAATAGGAAAATTTATGTTCAGGAACAAAATCTTTCAACGTCAAGAGTATATTTCTTTAATGACAAAATGATAATACATGCCTCACAGCAAACATGAGCATTTTTCACTTCTGCTTTAATATAATAGATAGATGATGTGTTTTAATTGGTATTTTCTAATTTAATTGTTATTAAAACGTGCTTTAACTGTATTATGATGTGTTTTAACATCTACTAATCAGATTTTACATAGTGTTCAGACGTTAATCATAACCCACTTTGTGTCACTATTTTCACTGTGCAAAATAAAGTGAAGTTACATCGTTATCCTTCTCTCTATTTTATTTTATAAGTATTTTTTTATAACTCTTTCATTTTTCTTTTCTTTCCGGTTCATTTTTTCATTTTTGTAATAAGTATTTTTCTTTTTTTTTCTGTTCCATACCTTAACTTGACCCAAGTAATGCCCCAAGAGGCAAAAACTCCCGTGACTTTCTTGGTTGGAGTGCCCGCTTAACTATAGGGTAAGCAATATGACTGCCTGATAGATTAAAGAGGCACATAACATAAATATAAGATAAAAAGGATAAAAAAAAATTGTAAGCTAAAAAATATTCAAAACAAAATAATAAGCTAAAAAGGACGTAAAGAAAGTTCAAAAAAAATCTATAAGTTTTCTGATATGTTAAGGAATATCTCTTTAAAATTTACCCAAAGACATTTAATATGTTTAAGCAGGTATTGTTTGGTTGGACCAACCAGCACCGACAATCTCCAGCAAGTCAGAAGATTCTCAAACTGTCATGGTATATTAATTTCACAACTCTAATTTAATTTTTAATTTTTTTTTCTACTGATATTATAAATATTAGAAAGGATACAAGACAAATTATAACTTAGCCGGCAGAAAATAAAAATATCTCCAAGTCTAAAATCCAAAAAAGGAAAACTAAGTCGGCGAACAAACAGAATATCCTGAATACATAAAACGAAAAGAAGGGAAAAATTACAAAGTAGTGAAATTAAAACTCCAAAAAAAGGATGAACCCTTAAATAAAAAATTAGGCAACCAAGCAAAACCCCTTACACAATACACTAGAGTTAGGATGCAAGAAAAACTTTTCTCCTCAAACACTTGGATGAGAACTACCAAAGATGCCCAGAACTAATCCTAAACTAAGATCAACCACCTCCTATCATGAAGAGAACCAATCTCTCTGACCATAAAGACTTCATAACCTGACAAGCAAAGACTCGAAACGCTTCTAAATGCGACGATGACGACAACATCGTCCAAAATCGTCTATGTAAAAACCTTACAAAAAGCAATCAGATCTCAACAGATCTGCAGAGAAAAGACAAAGAATATAGCCTAACCTCTCGATAAAACCAAACTCAAAAGAGCATGATGATGGAATAAAGAAGCTATCAACCACATCGAACAAAACACCCAAGAGAAGAGCCAACTGCAAACAACTAAGACTAGCATAATTAATTTTTAATATTATTATATATATATATATAACAACTCTTTAACAAGATATCTATTCATGTACATATAGTATTATACTATTATGTAAGCTTTTATGATATAAATAAATAAATATTCATACAAACAAAAGAAAATTATATTATGAATTTAAATGGTGAAGACGGTTAGAATGGACAAATCTATCAGCGGACTAGATTGCTATTTATTTACCATTAATCAAATTTAGTTTAGTGGTCGAAAGAAAACAAAAAAACCGTTATAGACTATTTTTATATATAAATAAAATTAGTTCACTGTGGTTTTCTGTCACCTTATTTTTTGGTAGATTAAACTACTGATTGATTTGGCCAGCCCCACCACACTAATCACCTTATTTTTTGGTAGATTAAACTACTGATTGATTTGGCCAGCCCCACCACACTAACCATTCAAACCCTATATGATGATAAATAACTAGTGACATCAACTTCAGATGAACAGTACTAACGTGTGGTTGATAAAAGAGTGTTGACATCAACTTCAGATGAACAGTACTAACGTTGTTAATAAAGAGTGTTGACATCAACTTCAGATGAACAGAACTAACGTTTGGGTTGATAAAGTGTTGTCGACATTAAAATGAACAGTGATACGATTTTCTTAATTAGTTAAAAGAAAAGAGGCTTTTGATTTGTGTTTCTTTCTATTTCTTTAGTTACTTATCTTTAAAACTATCATGGTTATAAATCTAATTTTTTAGTCACTAAGGTAATATACCTCTATATATCCTCATAGTCTCTAAAGGTCATCTATATTAATAACATTAGGAAAGAAAACAAATCAAGATTATTCACATGCTCACATTTCACGTGTTAAACTTAATTTTCTAGCAAGATCTAATTATTATATATTTGTGGACAGGAAAAATGTATAGTGATAAGATTTCTGTTGGTCATGAACGTGGAAATGGATGTAACAGGCACTACAACAAATATGTACATTGATAGCAGACGGATATAGCTCATTTTCCGTCACTGCTATGAAAGATGAGATTTTTTTTCGCTTACTTTTTAATAGCATCTTATTAACGCTATGATAGGAAAATTATGTAGCGGGAAACAAAAGTGACTTTTGTCCGCCAATACTTAGTGAAATTATTCACTTAATCGCCAAATAAAAAAAAAACCCNAATTAGTAAAACAGGTCAATGCCTTGGAAAGTGAACTTGGCAGAATCAAGAATCAGGTTAGATACTTAAGAGTTCTCTACTATTCATCAGCCAGTTAGAGTAATATAAATTGATGTTATTTTTGTTTATGTTACAGAGACCAGAAGCTGAAATGGATGAAAACTCAGCTGCAAGAGTAACATATTCTTACTTCTTTTCATATCAGCTAAGTGATTCTTCTTAGTGTCGTTTATGATTCTTAGTTGCTCATGAAATTGTTGCAGAGTGTAAACAAAAGAGCACATCCTAAGTGTGTGTTTGTTGATTGGTCTGACATTGATGAAAATGTTGGTGAGGGTCGGATTCTTTCTTCTGATCCGGATGACATAGTGAATGACTGTCGTCTTGGCCCTTATGATCTCAAAGTGTTAGTTGAAGCTGCATATAAACCAGATGCATTTCTATGGAGACCTGCACAAAAGATCTTTCATATGAAAGAAGCTGTTGGACATATAATCGCATGGCCAACTGATAAGTGTAGACTGGTAGACAACAACATCCAAATGGAAGACATTGCCCCTATGGTATTTATAATTTCTAGCAATGTGTTAGCAATGTATTACCCCTGTCTATAATGCTAATTAATTATATTGGATTTGTTTACTGATTGTGTTTAACAGGGTATACAAGGAAACAAATGTAAACTATTGGATTTGTCTAAGGGTGACGTCATTGTTGCTGAGGGGCGTTGGGAGACACAAGAACCAAGTGCGTTGGTTAACGGAATTCCTCTTGGACCAAAAGCAGTTAAAGTATTTGTGGATTCAGTAAAGCAGCCTGATACATCACTATGGAGACCTACAGCTGAAATGTCATTTCTTGAGGACTGTTTGATGGCTTACGTATCTTGGCCCCTGAGTAAGGTTGATTTTGAAAATCCCTCAACTCCAACTGGTCAGAATGCTACATCACATGCTTCTTTGTCTGCATCAAAGGCCAAGTCTGCAGCCACAGCTTCTAAGTCTGCTACAGAGTCCAAAACTTCAGCAACAGCTTCAAAGGCTGCATCGCAGGCCAAATCTGCATCTATGTCTTCTAAGTCTGCATCTGGTTCTGAGTCTCCTGTTGATGATGCAACGGGTCCAATATCACCAATAAAGAATACTTTACCATCACAGTCTCCTCTCAGGAAGTCTCCAGTAAGTGTTTTCATATGTTATGAAGTTGTTTTTGTTAATTATATGATGACTGATGGTTTATATTGTAAACATGGCAGCGCATTAATAAAGTTATTTCCAAGGAGAATAAGAAGTGCAAGTTGATGGATTTAACTGAAAAGAATAGGGTTGTGGCTGAAGGACGATGGGGAACAAATGATCCAGAACATAAGGTTCACTTTACTCGCTTGGGTTCTAATGCAGTTAAAGTGTGGATAGATGTTGTGAAGGTGAAAAATGTAAAAGTTTGGAGGCCATCCGATGAAATAGAGATTATTGAAGATGCACTTAGCTCCTGCATTGCTTGGCCAGAGAACAAGGTCATTATGTCTTAAACTGATGGTTTTATTGTGTAATGTTAAGTACTTGAGATTGCTTGTTTATTTTGGATGTTCTTGAGACTTTGATGGTAAACTGATGTTCTTGAGACTTTTGTTATGTATTTTGGATCTGAGACGTTTATTAATCAGATTTTATGAGATTTTATAAAACAGGTTATGTGTGCTATAATCACATATCAGAAAATGCTATAAAAGTACAGGTAAACGTTATGATAAAAGAATATACCATAGCACAGTAAACAAGATAAAACAGCATTTCGCAACAGCTATATTAGATATGTATAACATAGCACGAAAAATTAAATATTGTATAAATTTTTGCAAAATTATAATCTTGATAATACAGCAGTTTATTAGAGCTATGCTATAAAACTATAACATAGCACGAAAAAACAAATGTTGTATAAATTTTTTCAAAATTATGATCTTGATAATATAGCAATTTCTTAAAGCTATGTTATATTTTTATAACATAGCATACGTAATAAGTGCTATTGTATATGGGGTACATATAATAACAGTGCCCTAAAACAGCGCTCATGAAAACGCTATCAAAGACCTATGATAGCGTTTTTCTCTGGTTAACAATGTGCATATTTGTTGTAGTGAGGTCTTTTTCAACCAGCGATGTCGATATGTTTCAGGTTCTTTTTGATAAATTTTAAATAGTTGCATTTTGACAAAAAAAAAATAGTTTACTACTTTACGATAAAGAAGCTCGAATTATTGGAACAAGACACTGCCAAAATAATATCTTGTTTATTATTATAAAAAGCTAAAAAGAAAATACCAAAAATGTAGTGCTACTGCTATATAATAATAAAGAATGTACTGAAGCGAGTAAGCAGTAGTAGGAGCTATAGCCTATAGCAATGATGATCCTACACTGCACACCTTCCTCACCCATCTCGGTGAACATATTGAAATCATCACCTCTAACAAGAAGAACAACAGTTAGATGTTCTGTCAAAATTCAGAAGAATATCCTTAATGCTATGGATTCTGGCTCCTCTAAGTTCAGCTTATGTCCCTGTGGAAGAAAGCATTTCCTAGGAGAAGCTACGACCACGACGCCGTTTCTTCCCATCTCTCCCTCCCACGCTTCTCAATCTAGCTCATCGGTTTGTTTCCCAATTTCTCTTTTAAACCAACCTCCGATTCAATTAACTACTAATTGTAGCTATATATAGTAACATAACGACCATAAGTTATCACTTGCTTATTCTAGATATTAGAATATCCTTGGTCGCAAACAGATCGAGCATAATTAATGACACATCTTCTTGCCTTTGGTATCTATCTAACTACGATGAAATTTCTACCGGCTGTATTCAATTCGACATTTTAAGTTATTTGTGTAAACTTTACCAATTCTATGTTATTTAATCATAAATTTTAAAAAGTCCAATAAAATTCACGGTTATTAATCTGATGATTTAAAATTTTATTTTAAAATCTACTGTTATTCAAAACAGTTAGTGGATTTGGATTTTAATAATTTTGAGAGATTTTGGAAGATTTGAGAGGATTTTGTTTAATTAAAAATACATAAATCCAAATCTCATGGTTTTAGATAGGATTTGAAAGAATTTTATCATGAATCATATCAATTTCCCTAAAATCTATCAAATTCCAAATTTTCTAAAATCTTCCAAAATTATGGTTTCATAATATTGTCGGGCCTATAACTTTTTATCAAACATACAGATATATTTGCCAAACTTAAACACTAATTTGGAACCAAATAAATATATAAGTTTATAGAGGTTATAGTATTTTATCTAATAGATCTCTACATGTTATTAGGAGGTCTTGAACAAACTGCGTCCTCCAAAGCCAGATTGGTATTTCGAGCTCTATGGATGGTTCAGAAGTTCAGGAATGGAAAGATACGAGAAAGAGGTTAGAGTGACTTCATGAGGTTTGAAGTTCATTTTTTTTTTTTTTTGTGTCATGTTACTTATGATCCTATATTTCCTCTTATGTCAGATTGCGGGTTACAAAAAGAAACTCTTTAGTCAGGTGGGAAACGCTGAAAAAGTTTTGGAGATTGGTATTGGAGCTGGTCCGAACATCAAGTACTACAACACTCTTCCAAACGTATCTATCCTTGGTGTAGATCCAAACCCTAAAATGGAAAGCTACGCGCGAAAATCCGCTATAGAAGCTGGTTTGAAATCCGAAGACTTCAAGTTCATTCACGCGGTAATTAACCGCCTCTTTTATATATATTCCTTAAAATCCATCATTAATTTTCTCTAATGTTGTTGTTAATCTTTTTTTTTGTATAGGTCGCAGAATGTATACCACTAGAAGATGCATCAGTTGATGCAGTTGTTACAAGTCTCGTTATGTGTTCTGTCACTGATGTCACTCAAACTCTAAGTGGTACTTGTTTACTTCCTTTTAAATCAAATGGATTGGTATAAGTTGTTACAAGTTAACAATGGATCGGTATTTGGAATATTACAGAGATCAAGCGGATTTTAAAACCGGGAGGGCGTTACCTATTTGTGGAACATGTCGCAGCTGAAGGTATAAAATCTATATCTCTTTTGACTTAGGAGGAATCAGTTATAGAGTAATTATGAATGCTTAATCGAAAAAGTTTTTTCTTTATTTTTTGGTTGTGTTTGTAGATGGATCATTTCTGAGGATGGTGCAGAATATGTTGGATCCAGTGCAACAAGTCGTTGCTGATGGATGTCATCTAATAAGACCCACAGGAGAATCACTATTAAAAGCTGAGTTCCCTGGTGGTGTAGATATCAACAAGGTTTCTCTTACTAGCTTCTACCACTTGAGCCCTCATATCTACGGAGTCGCGTATAATTAATTATCATTAATTTGCCGACTCTTCTAGAGTCCTCTGTTTCAAGAATCTGGTGAAGAATAATAAAATATAAGTCTCTTTTTATGTTTGGAAACAATAAAACAATTTGACTAAGTTCAAATTGAAATTAGTAAGTCTCCCTTATATTGTAAGAGATAGAAAACGTGTAGTTTTCTATTTTGTTTCGGTTATTTTGTTTGTAATGAGTCAAGTTCTCTATGTAACGAGACCTTATGGTTTGAGTTTAATACAAGTGAGTGAGATTTTTAGACCTTCTCTGTTCTTAACAGGCTCTGTTTCAAGACTCTGTTTTTCTAAACTATCAAATTTGTGGATTGATTCTTATTACTTAATATAATGCCAATTATTAGAAAAAAGCTACTAATAAAAACCTTACATAAAAAGATTTGATTTGTGGACAGAATCTGAAACCCTATCTTCAATATTACGTCACCCTTATGAGTATTTTTGAGTTTTTTTACAGTTGAAAATGGCGATCTTGCACTTCTCATATTCTGCACCGATCTTCTCGACGATCATACATTCACCTCGAAGAAAGATTAGGGCTTTACGAGATTCCGGCAAAACCCATAATAATCTCATTACGAAAGATCCTGTCTCATCTTTCAGATTATGTCCCTGTGGAAGAAGGCATTTCCTTGGAGCTATGTCATTACTTCCCATCTCTCCCTCTCACGCTTCTGGATCCTCTGCTTCTACCTCAACGGTTCAAGATTCTTTATTTTCTTCATGATTTGTAATTGGGGTTCACGGTTTATATTTCATTGGAATGTCGCATTTTCTTGATTTCTTGATGTAGAAATCAAGAAATCCCCAAACTTGATGTAAAAACTCATTATAATCAGGAGGATTTGAGAAGACTGCGTTCACCAAAGCCAGATTGGTATGAGGAGCTCTTTGCTTGGTTTATGGATACAGGAATGGAATCATACGAGAAAGAGGTTGGTTTCTTTATTAGTTTAGATTCTCTTTCTTTTGATCTCTTTACATTCCTTTTGTCATATTACTGTGTTCTGCTTTTGTCAGATTTCAGATTACAAGACTAAACTCTTTGATAATTTGGTTGGGAAAGCAGAAATAGTTTTGGAGATTGGTATTGGTACAGGTCCCAATTTCAAGTACTACACAGCTATTCCAAACGTTTCTGTTATTGGTGTTGATCCAAACGCTAAGATGGAGAGTTATTCACGCAAATCCGCTGCAGAAGCGGGGATCAAATCGGAAGACTTTACATTCATTCACGCGGTAATCTTTGTGGTATTGATCAAATATATATAGACTCATTGCTCCCTCTTGTTGCATCCCCTGATGCTACATTTTCATGTTATTTTGGTCCTTAGCTTGGGGAATCTATACCGTTAGAAGATGCATCGGTTGATGCAGTCGTGGGGACTCTCGTGCTTTGTTCTGTCTCAGATGTCACTAGGACGCTCAACGGTAATTGTTTTACTTCCTTTAAATCCAACATCTTAGGAGAAGATAACAATGCTTAGAAACAGTTTGAATTCTCTGATTTATTAACAGAGATCAAACGGATACTAAGACCTGGTGGAATTTATCTTTTCATTGAACATGTTGCAGCTGAAGGTACCTCTTTCAACTAAAAACTTCCATCTGAGTACATATATAGTAGAGAAATGATAAATAAAACTTATAAATCTTAGTGTTTGGATTTTCTGGTTGCTGAGCAGATGGTACATTTCTAAGGTTGGTGCAAAATGTGTTGGACCCATTGCAACAAGTCGTTGCCGATGGATGCCACTTGACAAGGCACACCGGAGAATCCATTTTAGAAGCCCGGTTCAATGGCGGTGCAGATGTTAAAAAGGCATCCATTTCTAGCGTTGCTTACATAAGCTCTCATGTCTATGGGATTGCTTACAGTTAAAATAAATGTTAATGATGATGATGATTGTATATTTCAATGATATAAATAAATGTTAATGATGCCTCTGTTAATAAAACAACAATATCTAGTTTAATCTCTGTTAATAAACCGGAGATTTGAATTGTTCATGTTATAATAACATACTTCGTGTCCTTATAGAATAAAACAACAGCGAATTAGATTTGAATCCCAACTAGAACAGCGAGTGCCTCGAAGATTTGTTTATGTTATAATTTAGAACATTCAAGATGACTGAAGCATTTGAACTAGATATTGTTGTTTTATTCTATAAGGAACACCAATCTATATAGTATGATGAGTATATTATTGAGATTGGTGTCCTTATAGAATAAAACAACAATATCTAGTTCAAATGCTTCAGCCATCTTTGAATGTTCTAAATTATAACATAAACAAATCTTCGAGGTGTGGTTTCACACCTACCGAGATGAGTTAAATTATTCCCTAGAAAGCTGAAGACATTGTAAAGACTAGATCTGATCTTGTATGCAACATTGTGGTCATTATGATGATGATGATGACTCAAGATCTTTCATCGCCTTCCTCACTGGTATCAACGCTCACATACTCATACTCACCTCGCAGAGTGATTAGAGCTTCACGAGATCATCTTCGTGCTGAAACTCTAAAGAGTCATCACCAGCTTCCTTCAGGCTCCTCCTCCTCCAACAGGTTATGTTCATGTGGAAGAAAACATTTTCTTAAAGCAGCTAGCCCGACGATGCCTTTTCTTCCCATATGTTCTCCTAATGCTTCACGTTCCAAGGTGATTTTTATTTCTATAGATCTTTCTCCTAGATGCATTTTGTGTATAGGCTTATAACTCTTTACTTGTGTGACACGATTTTGTGATTTTTATTTCTATAGATCTTTCTCCTAGATGCATCTTGTGTATAGGCTTATAACTCTTTACTTGTGTGACACGATTTTGTGATTTTTATTTCTATAGATCTTTCTCCTAGATGCATCTTGTGTATAGGCTTATAACTCTTTACTTGTGTGACACGATTTTGTGATTTTTATTTCTATAGATCTTTCTCCTAGATGCATCTTGTGTATAGGCTTATAACTCTTTACTTGTGTGACACGATTTTGTGATTTTTATTTCTATAGATCTTTCTCCTAGATGCATCTTGTGTATAGGCTTATAACTCTTTACTTGTGTGACACGATTTTGTGATTTTTATTTCTATAGATCTTTCTCCTAGATGCATCTTGTGTATAGGCTTATAACTCTTTACTTGTGTGACACGATTTTGCTAGTAAAGATTGTGTTTCTTTGGCACAAATATTGTGAATGATAAAGTACTATTATATACTTGACATGTGGAGGAAATGTAATTGACCAAGATTCATCTGCATCAGGACGATTCAGAAATATTTCATCCTCAGAGACCAGATTGGTATAAAGAGTTTTTTGCTTGGTTCTTGAGCACAGGAATGCGATCTTATGAAGCAGAGGTCAGTCTTTGTGACTTGAATGCATCATATGTTGATCCATTTCTTGAGATCTCAGTTTTTTATTCGTTATACCTTCTCATAACCGGACTTTTATGTTTGTGTTATTTGGTAAGATCACCGATTACAAGAGGAAACTATTCGATCATTTGGCTGGTAAAGCAGAAACAATACTGGAGATTGGTGTTGGTACAGGTCCTAATCTGAAGTACTATGCGGGTAATGAAAACTTATGTGTTTTTGGTATGGACCCGAATCACAAAATGGAAAAGTACGCTTGTGAATCTGCAAGGGAAGCTGGGATGAAACCTGAAAACTTTAGATTCATGCAAGGAGTAAGTGTTATACGGATCTGTTTAGGTGTGAGAGCTATCCTTTTATAATCTTTTGATATATAACTTCTCTGTTGTTAATCTTGTCTGTCTATAGGTTGGAGAAGCTATACCATTAGATGATGCCTCTGTGGATGCAGTGGTTGCCACACTTGTTTTATGCTCTGTCTCAGATGTCACTCAAACACTCAATGGTAAGTCTTTCTACTTGTATCATAACTAGAACCTATTACCTATATATGCTGAAACATAGTTTCCATGGAGTATTTATTTTATTTTTTTCAGAGATCAAGCGAGTGCTGAAGCCGGGAGGGGTCTTTCTATTCATCGAGCATGTGGCAGCTGAAGGTATTTCACATAATTATGACATCAAACCTTCTGAAATCAAGCTGTAGAGACAAAAATATGAAAATGCAAAGTTTTTTTTTTTTTTTGGGGTGTAGATGGATCTGTTTTTTAGGCATGTTCAGAATGTTTTGGATCCAGTACAGCAAATAGTTGCAGATGGATGCCATCTGACAAGAAAAACCGACTTACTCATTTCGGCTGCCGGTTTTGGTGGTGGTGCAGAGATCAACAATACGGCAATCTATAGCTTCCCTTGGATTATAAGACCTCATGTCTATGGAGTAGCGTACAAGGAAGGCTCATGCCTAGTCAAATTCTGACTTCATTTTCCTTTTTTATGCAAATTGATTCCCAGTATTTGAAACATTTTGCCACTCCTGTTGTGTAAGATAAATGTGGCCCTATGAAAACATTTTTGCCAACTGGTTGGCTTTGTTGGGTTTATGTGTGAACTAAACCTGGCCTAGTTTCGGCTAAGACATATGAGATAAATCAAAAGCCCATGCTTGGTCATGGACTCGTGTGTAAGATTTGAGAGATGGACATGCATCTTGGTTTAGAAGTTCTTTTATGATTAGTGCTTAATATTCTCTCCACAGTCTCCACTTTAAACATGTCATGCATGTAAATACTTGACCCCTCTTTCTACCAGAAATGTGTATAACTAGAGACTACACAACAATTTTTTCTTTTGCAAAATTGTCAGTTAATGTCAGATACGGGGGAAAAAATCGTCTCTGTGGGGTGTACTGCTGTAGCCTGCAGCAACGGAAGTAAGAACAAAAGGTTAGAAACATGTTGCATGTTCCCAAAGTTGCACATGAGAGGTTCACGTCATTGTCATATCGACGTTCCTTACTAGGCACCGTTTATTTTCACGTACCCAACGCTCTAATATTTCTATTTTTAATTCTTTTAAAGTTTTCTAAAGGGTTTATCATAGGAAAAAATTAATTATCAATGTAAATATATATTTCTGTATTGTATGTAAGTTTTTAAAATCAGTTTTGGTTCTTTCGGTTTAGCAATTAGCATCAAATTTGGATTTAGTTTAGGTTCGGATCAATGGATTTCAGTTTTGGTTTCTATGTCCACCCCTACTTTATCACATCATTTTTGCTTTTATCCTTGCATATTTTAAAAGAATATGGAAGGTCTATATATGTCGTCGTTAGGAATAGACAAATACATACCTATCTCTATTCATACAAAAAGTCGTTTTCCTAAACCAACTTACACATATCTTTTCTTTTTCTCATTATATTAGTTAGAATCCCTACCAGAATAACTGATAGTCGTCGAGACTCTTAACAACATATTGAAAGATATATTTCTTATTTTACAAATATTTTGTTGACAATTTTAAAGGAAATCGCTTAAACAAAAAATGAATAATGACCAAATTTGGTTTAATTTATACATGAAATTAATACAACCGTTGAGCAACACAAAAATTAATTCAAGCAAAATACAATTTTTGCAAACATTTTTCGGTGTGTTTATTAAAAAACATTTTGGTGTATTTAAGAAAACAGTTTTCTTTTTTTTTCTTTTTTGTAGTAAAGGAATAGATAATGGTTTAACAAGTGACGATTTGATGAGAATGACTAATTTTTGTGGCTCGCCTTGTGAGTAAAATTAATATACATATTATTTTGTGTGGTTCCTTCTGTTCATTCAAGTGTTCCACGATATGTAGGGACCAATTTTACTTCTTTTCACGTGACATGTTTGGGCTGATGTGCACAAGAAAAAAAAAAGAGAGTAACACGATGAATATATGAGATAATCGGATTTGAAGAAAGTAATATTAAAGACTGATTCGTGAAAATATATGTGTGAAAATAGAGGCTTAGGTTTGTAGGATGACCATATGTCTCAGTGGAAAACGATTAATATTTATAACGGTATCTTATCCAAGATTTTATAAAGAATCAAAATCATTGACATTTTTATCAAACAAAGAAATAAATTGATGGGAAAGCTTTTATTTAATTGGTCCCTGCGCTAGATATAGCCATGTTCGTAGGGTCATGCATTCTCGATCGACTTGATTCAATTTTAGGAGGTGAGGAATTTTTACAAACAAAGAACAAAGATTTCCTCAGATATTGTTGCACAAGAGGAAAAATATATGTTCTTCTCTTTTCCTAGATATATGTTGGTGTTTACTTTTTAGAATTCTTGGATGTTTAATAGTTACAGAAAAATGGAGGTTCAAGAAATACATTTTGAAAAAGAAAATATACTAGTTTATAAGAATTTCTTGATACTTAGAGTATGTGATGTGAAATCTTGCGATATTTGAACTAAGTTGATATATATTCTTGATAAAGAGAAATCAAAAGGTATGTTAATTATTAGGGTTTAGGTTTAGGCATTAAGCACATATGTGTAGCGTCGCTATTGGAGGCGCAACTTGGTTTAGACTTAGGCATGTGCCAAACATAAGGCCAACATTTAAAGACCCCTTTTGAAAAGGAACGTTATCAAAAAAGTTATAAAACCAGTATTAGAATTTGTGAAAGAAAGTATAAGACAAAAACAAAGAGAAAGACCAATATACTCATAATCATGTGTTATAAATAGAGAGTTTTATTTGTGATCCCAATTTTAGAGGAAATGAGATATGAAATATGACAAAAAATAGTATAGGACCCAATTTTGAGGTATTTAATTAAAAAATTAATGTTTCATAGTCCATTAAAATTAAAAACATTCTCTCAACTAACATCAAATAACTTTTACTTTCAAATTTAGCACTATAAACTTTTAAAAATATGATTTAATTTTAAAATTAAACCCTAAACTCTAGATACTAAAACACTACCCCACAAAATTATACATTAAGTGTAAAATAAAGAAGCCAAACATAAAAAAATATTTTTTATTGTAATGATGTCAAATAATGTTATTTTAGTGTCCATCTAGTTTAAGTGTACAATCCTGGTTTGGCGTACCATATGAATTTAGTGTATCATCTGGTTTTGGTGTATAATCTAGGTTTGGTGTACAATATGCGTCTGGTGTAACATCTGGATTTGGTGTATCATCTGAGTCTAGCATACCATCTACGTCTGGTGTACCATTTGGGTATAGTGTACCATCTGAATATGGTGTACCATATAGCTCTGGTGTACCATATAGCTCTGGTATACCATCTGAATCTGGTATACCATCTGAATCTGGTATACCATTTGAATCTGGTGTACCATCTGAATCTGGTGTATCATCTAAATCTGGTGTACAATCTATGTTTAATATATCATCTAGATCATGTGTACTATATGGATTTGGTATACCATCTGGGTTTGGTGTACCATTTGGATTGATTTATCATCCAAATTTGGTGTACCATATTGGTTTAGTGTACTATCTAATTAAATTTTTAAAATCAAAACCCTACAATCTAAATACTAAACCATATCCCTTCAATATTATATCTTAAATGTAAAATAGGGAACCCAAACCTAAACAAAATCTAAAACTAACATAAAATATTATAATGTGTGAAATAATAATATTTTGGTGTATAATCTGGATTTAATGTACTATCTGGATTTGGTGTACCATCTGAGTTTAGTGTACTATTTGGGTTTGATGTACCATATAGGTTTGTTGTACCATCTAAATAAATTTTCAAAATTAAACCATATACTCTAAATACTAAAGCATATTGTTCAAAATTATACCCTAAATGTAAAATAGAGAACCCAAACCTAAAAAAAAATCTAAAAATAACTGAAATATTGTAATGTGTGAAATACTATTATTTTGGTGTACAATATGGGATTGGTGTACCATCTGGGTTGGGTGTACCATCTAGGATTAGTGTACCATCTAGGTTAGGTGTACCATTTGGGTTGGGTGTACCATCTAAATAAATTTTCAAAACTAAACCCTATACTTTAAATAATAAACCTTTATCTTTTCAAAACTATACCGTAAATGTTAAATAGAGAACACAAATCTAAAAACTAACTTAAAATATTGTAATATGTGATATACTGTTTTCTGGTGTACAATCTGGGTTTGGTGTATCATCTAGGTTGGGTGTACCATCTAGGTTTAGTGTACTATTTGGGTTTGGTTTACCATCTAAATAAATTTTCAAAAATAAATCATACACTCTAAATACTAAACATTATTCCTTCAAAACTATATCCAAAATATAAAATAGAGAACCCAAACCTAAAAAAAATAATTCTAGAAATTTGGGAACTTTATGAAATTTTAAAAAATTAATTTAAAATATTTTAATGGGTATAATAATGTATATTTTGGGAATTTTATGAAATGTGTGATCTTATTGTCCATAAAACTTGTTTTAGTGTTGTTTTAGGATATTTCTCAAAAATCAAGCACACATCTAAAATTCAAAACACATTAATAAATTAAGAAAATGATTTATTCGTTTGTAAAAATAATGTTTTTTATTAGGTTATTATTTTGGTCATGTGTAAAAAAAATAAAAAGTATAAAGTTCATCATTTATTAAAATATACTTTGTTATTGGACTGATTTTTATCAGGCTCAATTTTAACAACAAATTTGTCTTTATATGGATACATAAAAAAACAAACCTTCTAGCCCTATGTCTCTTAAACTTTAAATCCTCACAAGCACCTTGTCGCTTTATCAGAGATACTATTTTTGCAAGAAAAGGTGTGGAGAAGATCGATATGAGGTTTGTATCACTACCACTGCTCTGTAATTCCATGTTGGTCTCAACTTATTGTTTGCCAAACCTTAGCCGATGGTTGTATCAAGGTTACAAACTATTTGGCCGAAGACTCCATTTGAGTAGTAATTCACCATCGTTGCTATGTTTCTACATTAAGTGTTTGAAGATGCTGGTAATCACCCTTGTGGCTGTGTTCTGTGAATCTGAAAGCTTGAATTTGTTTGACATGTGTATCTTAAATCCCCCTCTCCAATCACCTAAACGTTGTAAGCTCGGGTTTGGTTTTTATGATCAAGGTAGAACTGACTATAAGTTTTGTGTGGAATTCCTTAACCTCCATGACCATTGGTTTCATGAGAGGGAGGACCCACCAGCTATGTTACAGTTCGACATCTTCCAACTGAGATCCCCGAATTTGGCTCCATCTAAAGCTGTGAGGTATGTGTACTCCACTTGCTTGCTTTTCGGAATTGTTTCTCACTCGACCCTTAGAAGGTGTGAATGTGGTCACGACTTTGCTTTGGTAGTGAAGCAAAGTCCGAGTAAATATTCCTCCACCAAGCTTATATCCTCAACCTCAATTTGCTTTGGGTTTTGGTCTTGTTCTTGTTCATGCTCATGGCAAGTTCCGCAAACCTATTCCCTCATGTAGGAACCTTTCCCTCCAACCCTTACCGGTACTTGGAGACCTCCTAAACCCTCAGTCTCCTCTATGGAGCATCTTATTAACAGCTCTAATGCGTCATTCGCCCGAGCTCATTATGACTAGTTGTTGGTCCGGGATTCCTCGAAGCTTGGCTTCAGCTGTGAATCTTTCAAGACACCAAAAGATTTTTCATCCATTGCAAGCTCCCCAAAGTTGTGCATTTATTTGGAAGACTCATGGAGTCTCTATCCTTTCTTTTCATGTACTCTATTGCTTTTACGTTGTATGAACATTCTTCTTTGGAGGTTTTAGTTTTAATGAAATGCTTTTGACAAAAAAAAAAAAAAAAAAAAAAAAAAAAAAAAAAA
>NC_025691.1:19565159-19583702 GCF_000633955.1 Camelina sativa
ACAAACAAGGTTAAAAATGTCATTTTCTAAATGGCTCTCTAATAGAGCTTTCCATTAGAGAGGAAAAAGAAAAGTGCATATTTCTCAAATTTGTTTTCAAAAGTGCCTATTTTTCAAATTATTTGTTGAAAAAGTGTCTACTTTACCAATTAATTCAGAAACATATGTGTTAAACGATATCAAACCTAAAAGTCTTTATCCTAAATTTGTCTAATTGCCGTCAAAAAGGAAAAAGAAAAATTGTATAATCAAAACAAAATCCTTAAAATGGAGAACCAACTTGTATCTAACACAAGTACATTGTTTTAGTTATGATAAGAAGAATGATATATCCATTTCCATTGTGTCTTTGTATTCGGTTTTACATTCCAAATTTTCGGGTTTTAAATTATTTGGTTTTGTGAAAAGTATGTATTAATTAAAATCAGGTTCGGGTTTCTATAATTTTGGTTTGGTTTGGGATACTAAAGAGTTACCTAATTGAAACTAGAATTTTAGTTATGCTCGGTTCTATGTCGTTGATTTAATTCAGTTGGGGTGGCTGGTAAGTTAGATATATTCTGATTAATGTATTTTATTTTTCTAGTAAGATAATATTCATCTTTGATGTACTTTGATTATTGGGTTCGGTTTGGTTTAGTCTTACTAGTTAGATTAAGTTTCGGTACAAAATAACTGTACATTTAAATTTTAAATTTTAAATTTTAAATTTTAAATAGGATAGGATTATTTTAGATGTTGACTAATTTAATTTGGGAAAATGTCAAAAAAATCTCCAACTTTCAAATTTTGGCCAAAAAAACATCAACTTTTAAAATGTCATTTAAATCACCAAGTTTTTGTTGACCTTTTTAAAAAATAGCTAACTTTCGTTGACTAGGCCATTTAAGGTACGACGTTAATTTTTAGTTACAAAACGATGACGGAGTTAACTTCCATCAGAATCTCCGTTAAACCAAAACGACGTTGTTTCATTAGAAGAATAAGACAAAAAAATTTGAGCACAACAAAAATCGAACTGCCTACCTTTGAAACTCAAAACAAGCTCTCTACCATTGAGCCACAATCACATTTCTATATATCTTTACAAACAGAAATATATTTATACGTAAACAATCAGTTATATATGTAATGTATCTATAATATATATGTTATCATATCATTAATTTATATATATATATATATATATATTTATGTTTTAGAATATAATAGATATCTTATTATATAAAGCTTGATGTCAAAGTTACTCATTAACTAGATCGCGACACGTGTCAATTGTATATCTGAGATTTTTACATGTGTTCAGATTATTTGCTTAACATGATACACATGTCAAATTAACGATCTTAAATTTTGATTTATGTCTAAGTTAATCACTAGAAAAAAAAAGTTAAAAAAATATTTATCAAACAAAAAAAAAACTAATCCAAAACCAAAAAGGAAAAATTTACCTATCACCGTAACTAAATTGAGCAGATGTCTTATTAAAATTTCTAAACCCATCATAAAAACAAAATCTATATATAAGTAACAATAAATAACTATTTATATATTAAAAATTGAACTAATTTCTTATTATTAACCTAATTCTGCTAGATTTTTTTGTATTTATATAGTAAGACATATATAAATGTAGGTTTCAATTTAGTTATTAACATGATCGAGACAAGTGTCAAGACTATTGATAAGATTTTACACGTGTCAAAAAGTTTAGAAAAAGAAAACTAACAATTTCATCATGTAAATTATAAATTTTTGTTTTCAAATTTAGTCGTCAACTTTGTCATCACATATGTCAAGTTATCAATGTAAGATGTTGACAAGTGTAAAAATATGTTCTCCACGTAATAACAACACATTTATACAAAACTTCGTTTGGAAGTTACTCATTAACATGATCGGAACTATATTATATTTTCATGTTATATATTCTTATAAATATTATATATGATATTACAACACGTATAAACGTTTCTAACATGTATCATGATTTAATTTGAAATATTATATTATTTATTTCAATTTCATTATCAATTATAAATCTGTGATGATGTAAATTAAAATTTTATGTGTTTTTATTCAAATTTTGTTTTCAGTTAAGATTTGACCGATTAGTATTTGATTATTATCCTTCTTATTAATATTTTTTTACTTTTTATTTTAATGTAGTATTTTTAGATTTTACATTATTTACTTCAATTTGATTTTCAAATTAGAATTCTGTGATTATCTAAAATAAAGTTTTGTAATATTTTTTTAAGTTAAGGATATGTAATATCAAAAAACTTATTTTTGAAAAAAAATTATTATGTTGTAGTATTTTTAGTTTCTATTTATATCTATGAATTATCCAAGTCTCATATGTCATTGTGCTTATAATTTTCAATATTTTATTTTTAGTATGTTAAATGAACTTTTTTTTTTCAATTTCTCAATTTTTATTGGGTTGGTTATAAACTCATTCCAATGGTGGAGATACTTTTTCTAACTTTTTTTTTTGTGACTAAACAATTTTAATGGTTAAACAAACTATGACACAAAAGAAATTTAGTGGTTAAAGGAACTATGTCAAAGTGAAAGCAAAGAGACATGAAATTAGTTCATTTGTTCATAGATACATTGTATAGGTGGTGATAAAGATTATACTTTTAACAATAATATATTTTTTGGTGTATGGACACATTTTAAAACTTAGAGTTAATGGATGTTAATAAGATTGACGCTTTGACGAGTTGTTTGCATGTAAAATATTATATGAATAAGTTGTAGAATATTTTTAAAATTAGGCAATAATAATATTCATTTTGAATGTTTGGCAAAACTTTTGGTTGCTGATAATTTAATTTTAGATTATTTTAATAATTTATATAATAAAATTAAAATATAAAAGTATAAATTAGTGTATTAATGTAAAAATAAAGAAAAAATAATTTTCATCTATGGGAATATGATTTTATCCCTAACTAAAAATATTTATATACATTTACTTCTTAAAAGTAGGTTTTATTTATAGCAAAAGATTAATATATCATTTTTTTTGATAATTTAAAACCCGCACGATATAAAGAGCAAAAACTACTATAATTTTTTTTTTGCTATATATTTTTATTTATAAAAAAATATATAATTCATAGTGTACATATATTTAAATTAATATCTTATTCATCAGGATAAAGAGTGTAAATTTTAAATATGGCTTTTTTGCATATATATATATATATATACACCAAAGAAGACATATTGATCATACATTTTATTTGGTATTCGTAAAATACTTAATTTTTACTCGTTATATTATATATATATATATTATACACTAAAATTTAATATATATATATATATATATAGTAATGATATAATAATATATATTTTATAAATACATTGCATACATATAACATTATTTTTGGTTTTGCTATTTTTAATCGATTGTCGACATATATATATATCTCTGATTGGTATAATATCATAATGCTATTGTGGCTTAATGGTAGAGAGCTTGTTATGAGTCTTAAAGGTATACAGTTCAATTCTTGTTGGACTCAAATTTTTTGTCTTATTCTTCTAATAAAAACGACGTTGTTTTGGTTTAACGGAGATTCTGACGGAAGTTAATCCCGTCATTGTTGTTTACCTGAAAATTTAACGTTGTGCCTTAAATGGCCTAGTCAACGAAAATTAGCTATTTTTAGAAAAAATCAACAAAAACTTGATAATTTAAATGACATTTCAAAAGTTGATGTTTTTTGGCCAAAATTTAAAAATGGGAGATTTTTTTGATATTTTTCAATTTAATTTTAGGTTTCTTTAGCGCTTTTTATGATCATTGTGTAGTAATAATATTCAATCCACTTTGATCAATTGATACAGCAGCACTGACTGAAGAAGAGAGGCCATCGCCAACAGTCACCACCACTCATATTTAAAACAAGTTTGACTTGTCAAACAAAACATGTTCGACATTTACTTATTTTGAGATTTTGAGATACTTTTTTTCTTTCTTTTCAAATATCTTAGTCAACATACCAACATCATAGAACAGTAGAATCGATTAAGAGATTTATTTCCGAATATGAAATGAAAACGGATCTAGTTTTACATTTGGGTTGATCGATGTGGTGATTATGTGAGTAACACAAGATGATCGTAATGTCACTATAAGTACAAGTATAAAAAGACAAAGCATTTGATTGGATAACCTTAATACTGGCTACGTTTTTTCAAAAAGTTAAAAGAATAGGGAAAAAAAAAAAGAGGTGAAAAGCTGAATTGAATTTTCAGTCGCCGAAAAAGAAAAAAAATTTCAGATCAAGACTGGATTTTGGTGGCTTGTCTAGCACTGGATCTGGCCTCCTCCATTTTGTTTCTCTCTACCTTTGTTGTTTTTGCTTTCGATCTATCTAGCTCCAGTGTTTTAGCGATGAAGAATTAAGATTGACTGATACAGCGGGTTTTGGTATTGCACAAACCTAGTTCCCTTTCTCTCTCAACTTTCAGCCGCCGAAGAAGAAAAAAAATTCAAATCGAGGCTGGATCTTGGTGGCTTGTCTAGCACCGGATCTGGCCTCCCCCACTTTGTTTCTCTCTAGCTTGTTGTTTTTGCTCTCGATCTATCTAGCTCCAGTGTTTTGGTGATGAAGAGTTTAGATTGGCTGATACAGCGGTCTTCACGGCAAGCTTTGTAAGTTTTTCGGCGGTAGGCTTCTCGAGAGAGAGTCGATGTTGGAACTCCGACTTCAGAAGTGTTGTCGGTTCCTCTGTTCTTGTAAAATCCAAAGAAGGCTTTGGTTTCTCTTGGAGAACAGAGTGTGTTCTTTGTGGAACTGTGACCGTTGTTTCGTTCTGTCTTCTGATCTGGTAAGTAGATTTGCGGGTCAGGTTCTCTTCTACGATATGCTAGGGCTAGTTTGCTTCATCTTAGTTTGTTTCATCTTAGATTGTTTCAAGAGTGACCATGTCAGGTCTTTCAGCCATCGTTTAAGGAGCTGTTCCGTTTGGTTTGGTGTATGACTTTGTGTGTCGAGGAAGCGGTTAGAGCGGCCTTTATCCGTGAGGGTTTCTGATTACAGCAAAGATGATGATGTCGAATCAGTAAGATCGACGGATAGCTCGAAGAATAATGCCATTGCGGTTTGTTGTTTCCAGTCCCAAATCTTAGAGCCGGTTTTCTTCTTGTCATTGCTTCAATGTGCCATGTGGAGTGGATGTGTGTTCTTGTCCAGCCATTGCCTTTCCTCTCGATCTTTGTCTCACCGTATCAGCCAGCGTCTCACTTTTGGTTCATTCCCTTCTTAAGCAGAGGCTGAGTTTATGTTCGAAGATGTTTTAGTTCTTTAAGTTTGTAGGTCCTCTTCTCCTTGGTGTTGTTCGATGTGGTTGTTAGCTTCCTCGTGTTATCGCCTTCCTCGCTCTTGAGTTTGGTAATAACCGAGGGCTTAGACTTTGCCCCTTGTCTTGCTTTCCAGATCTGTTTAGATTGGTGGCATTTTGAAGATTTCTAGCTAGACGTGAATTGGCGCATCAGACGTCGTTGTCACATCCAGAAGTAGGTTTGAGTTTCACATGGTGGTTTTGCTTGCTGGGTTATGAAGTCTTTGGGTTCTCGAGAGATCAGCTCTCATCATGATAGGAGGTGGTAGATGTTATCTTTGGGTTGTCTGTGGGCAATCATGATAAATCTCTTTCACAGGAGCTTCGAGAGAAGATGTGTTTTTGCTTTCTTAGGTCTAGTGTGTCTCCTAGGGTTCTAGCCATTTGGTTTCTGTTCTTATTATAAGGGTTTGTCCTTCTTTGTATGATTTGAAAATCTTTGTTTGTTTGTTTTTAGCTTCCCTTCTATAGGGCTTTGACTTTGAGGACTTCACTTCGTCCGTCGGTTTTGACTCCGAAGACATTACTTAGTCCGTCGGCTTTAGCTTCCCTTTTTTGGGATATGTTGTATCTTTTTTAGCGTGAAACTAAGTTATAAATAAAATTTTAGATGATAAAAAAAAAAAAAAAATGAATTCAATTATTAAAATTCGTTTTCGCTATTTCTTATCACTAATTTTTGTTCACACGTTTCAACTTCGGGTCACTCTAAGAATTTACTAATTAAGTATTGGTTCAGACTTCAGAGTAGTTTCTCGTAAACCGGGTGGATTAAAATGACAAACCAAAAACCGACATGTTCACAAATTGCGCTTTAACTACCTGAAAGGATCAAAAAGTAACTAGGTGGAGAACACTGACCTCAAACTATTTAGAAAGATAATTATAGGTTAACTGACAAAGGATTTTACGTAGATGAACTTCAAAATTGTGTAGGGAAACGAATTCACTAACAAAGCAATATTTTTTGTTGTTGAAATGTTAAATTTATAAATCAAATTAAAAAGTTGTGTACATGGAGAGGGACCTTACATGGGCTTCTTAAGCATAGAAGATGTCAACTTTATTAAACCTTTGTAGTTGTAGAAATTAGAAAAGCTTCGAAGAGAACTTCAAATCATTGTTTTCGAAAAAAAAAAAAAAAGAACTTCAAATCATCATATAATAAAGTAGGAGTGGATTTTGTGAATATCATTGATCAAAAAAAATGTGAGTGGGGAAAAATCGGGTTAGTTGGGAACTGGTTTAAGCAAACGGAAAAACAGATAAAATTTATTTATCACTATGTTCTAGTTCTATAGAAGAAAAAATACAATGTAAATGTTTAATATTTTTTTTTCTCCTACAAAACGGCCCCTGCAGATTGCGGCTAATTTAAAGAGCAACCAAGCACGTGGATTTTGATTACATAACTTAGTATGTTTAACGTAATCGGATACTTTGTTTCTTATATTCAAGATAATGCATCCTTTAATTTTTTTTTCTAGTCGATCGTAGGCCATTAACAAAACCTAGTTGTAGAAAACGACATCCATTTATCTTAGTAAACCCATTTTAAAATGTTATAACTTTTGCATCAAAAACAAAAACAAAATGTAGCAACAAATTAACCTAATTCCCCTTTTCATTGTCATAATATATATGGTAGCATGCTAGCTAGTGAGTGATATAGAATGATGTGAACGTTGGTCCATGACTATATATATATATATCCGTTTGGCCATTGAAAATACATTTTAACTATATTTGGGAAGATCGACCAAGTTCAAAGATATCAGAATTTTGCTTTTGCCATAATATAATGTACCATAATTTTTTGAAAAAAAAAATGTACCATATAGGATGAAAAGAACTAAGACGATAGAATAACATCATCGATCGGCAAAGAGATATTCAGAGAAAATAATAGAGGAACAACTGGGAAAGAAACCAATTGGGGAGATTTGGTATCAAATAATAAATAAGTAATTAATCAAAAGAGTCGTAAGCAATTTACATGATTATGACTTAAGCACATGAAGCCGACTTTAAAATTTGATGCATCTCACATGGTCATCACAATGGTGATAATGGTGATAACGTCACCCACGTTTCCAAAAGTAAATTTTGTTTATATTTAACTAATTAAAGTTATACTATAATTTAGGCTGATAAACTGGTAAGAATCTGAGACTTCATAAACTATTTATTAGACTAAAGAAAGAAAACTATTTCTATAGTTCTTTTTTTTTTGGTGGAAAACTATTTCTATAGTTCTTGGTTATACACACTTATATATCGAAGTCAATATGTAGCCTTATTTGGTTGATGTTATTCTTGATAGTTCAATAATCTTTATACATTAAGAAACTTGTATACATTACACATGCGCTCAGTCCATATACGTACTAAAATATTGAGTACAGTTTGGATTACGTAGCTCATTACTATCCACGTAAAAGGTGACGGAACCGTCATTGCATGATTGCAATGTGATGTTTTGTTTTTCCTGTTCGGATTAATTATTCGTTGTAACGTTTTATTCTAATCAAAATCTCTTAATTAATTAGGATGCGTAATACGCTTTGCTTTATTTCCTAACTTTCATTTTTTTGTAAGATGTCATTTTATTTTCCCAAAAGGATATGCCGCATTAGCATAATAGTTACTTGGGATGGCGACGCATATATTAATAAAATCTAAATCGTTTTTAAGAAAATTTTGGTTAAATTCACTATTCACATATAAACTGTTAGGAAAAGGACAACAGAAGAAGCAAGTGTCTCGTCAGAGAATCCTTAGTAGCAATAGTCGAAAGAGACCGGGTATAGATAAACTATTTTATCGTCGAGGAGAATTTACTTAAGGCCGGGGCAACCATGTTTGTGATTTTTAGAATATATATTATTTCCTTACTTCGAGAATATACTATTCTTAATTCTCTTGAAAAAATTCTAGTGCTCTCTAAAGGTATATATGTAAAATTAATTTTACAGAATTTAAACAATTTAAATATCATCAACAATATAATATTGTATACACATCTCTCACAAACATAACTTTAGTTGTGTGTTTAATTGTTGTGTCTTCTTCGAGATTCTATTGTGTTTCTAATCGTTTTTGTATTTATCGTAATGGAAGCTTTTTAGATGTAAATTTTCGTTTTTCTCTGTAGTACTTGCTATCAAATCGGTATGAAGCTTAACATTTGAGTTAGTATAACTTTAGTAGTGTAGCAAAAGTTGAATCGTCAGCTGATATAAAATATTCCAGAAAATGACATTGGACCGTGAAAATGGCATCTTGAAAAAAACCTCGAGGTGATTAAACAAATCATAAAGAGGTTCACCAGACACAGAGTTGGTTAAAGGTCGTTAAAACCGGCTTCTGGCAGCTCTGTTATTGTTTACTTTTAATATTTTCCTCTTATATATTTGCCCTACCATCACGCTTATCAAGTTTTGACAAAAAAATGTGTTTTTATGTAAATTTCCCATAATTGATAATATCCCACTTCTAAATATTTCCGCCTAACACCGATTATGTTCCGTAAAATCATTAGATCCATCTTTTTCATCTCGATTAATGACTAATTCTCGTGTAGCATCGATTATCCAATTATACCGTCTAATCCGATTAATTCCCGCTTAATTTTGTATCTACCGATTATTTTTGGAGCTAAATATAAATCAAATATATATATTTTTGTTATTTAAACATTTAAATTAAGAGTTTATGATGTTTACAATAACTAATGTACAAACTTTTAATTAAAATAATATTTTTTTTCTTAAAATTACGCTTTTATGTGTTTACCATAGTTTTAAAGATAATACTATAGTTTTATATTTTATTTGATATTTTTCTTTTCACATAAACAGAATTATACATATATTTAGTATTATATATTTTTAATTTACTATTAATTTAATAAAATAACCCTAAAACTAGTTCCCGATTAATCTCCGTTTAATCTCCGATTTTCTTGCTAGGCGCTAAACCGACCTCAACCGCCTAACTAGCGTCTAGCAATTTCTAAAAGAGAGGATAATATTAATCGTTATATGAATAAGAGTATATTAACAAACACAGACAAACATGCGCAAAGAGTGGTTGTCTGATTTACATCAGAGTAGTATCAGACTACTAAGAAAATAAAAGACGATTATAATTAATTAGAAGCATATAAATTAATTATCATATTCGTGGAAAGAATGTAATTAAGTTTCTATATCTATAGACTTATATGCTGTTTATATATTTTTGACTTATATGCACATAGCACATATGTGTAATTTTATATTAAGCACATAAAGACATAAACATGCACGTACATATGTTGACAATTGCTCTTTATGATTGTTGTCGCGCGTCATGACCGTTTGTTTATGTTGCGTTAATTCAGGGACATAATTTTTGGGAAAAATGCAAAAAAATATCTAACTTTCAAATTTGGAATAAATAAATTCTGAACTTTTAAAGTGTCATTTTAATCACCAAGTTTAGGCTGATTTTTACATAAAATAGCAAATTTTGTTTGACCATGTCGATTTAGGCATCATGTTAACTCTATGTTAATTTTCGATGACGGGGTTAATTGCCTATTAGTTCCTTACCGTTTAAAGAAAACGACATCGCTTGATTATTTGTAGTACGATGTCGTTTTACAAACTGAAGAAACAAAAACCCCCAAATCGATTTCTAGGTTTACAATTCCCAAATCGATTTTAAAAAACCCTAGAAAATAATCTCAAAATTCTCTCAAATTTTTGTGGAATTGTTGCCATGGCGCGGACCCGTGGAGGAGAAACACGACTTCCGAATCGACGGTCGCCTCGACTGAAGAAGGCGACGGCAAACAAAGAAGCTGAAAGTAGCAGACCTGAACCCGAGACGGTGGAGATCCAATCGGATACGAAGGAAGATCAAATCCCAACAGAGACTGAGGCGTTACCACACACTGATGCAGTTCCTCAAACCAAACGTAAACGAAAGAGAAAGAAGACTGGTGAAGATATCGAAGAGGATCGTGAGGTTGTGAGTGGAGACGATTGTGAGGTTGTTGGTGATGACGACCTTGATGAGGTTAGGTATGCTAACGAAGGTAATCATGAAGAAGTTCGTGTAGACCAAGAATGGAGCATTGTAGCTGTTCCAGCTGTAGATGGAGGTGGAGTGGCTGTTCTAGATGTAGATGGAGGTGGAGTGGAAGATAATGATGAAGGAGGTATAGGTGTAGAGGAGGAAAATTGTGGAGATTTTGAAGCCGAGTTTGGACCAGGTGCGAGGGATGACAAGGGAGACGAGAGTGATGCAGATAGTGGAGATGATATATGGGATGAAGAGAGGATTCCTGATCCTCTTTCACACAGTGACGATGATGAAGAATTTGACGACGAAGGTGATGCTCCCCAAGATGAAGATCCCGAAGAGATATTGAGCTTGGGAAAAACGTTCAATGACCCAGAAGAGTTTAAGATAGGTGTGCTAAGGTACTCTCTCAAGACTAGATATGATGTTAAGCTTTATAGATCTCAGAGTTTGAAGATAGGTGCTAAGTGTTCTGCGACTGATGTAAAGTGTCCATGGAAATGTTATGCTTCTTATGATAAGAAGAAGCATAAGATGCAAGTAAAGATCTACGATGATGAGCATGCATGCGTGAGGTCCGGATTCTCCAAGATGTTGAAGACTACGACAATTGCTTGGTTGTATAGAGAAAGACTGAGAAAGGATCCTAAAATTACTAAACAACAGATGGTTGCAGAGATCAAGAGAGAGTTACAACAGATGGTTGAAGATCGATGTTCAAAGGCGAAGACAAGAATTATGAAAGAAAGAAAAGTCACTCATGAAGAACACTTTGCACGTATATGGGATTATCAAACTGAGATCTTTCGATCCAATCCAGGGACAACATTTGAGATCGAGACTATTCCTGGTCCAGCCATTGGCAGCTTACAAAGGTTTTATCGACTATTTATTTGCTTTAATTCACAGAGAGATGCTTGGAAGAATACATGTAGGCCTATCATAGGTATAGATGCTGCCTTTCTGAAATAGGATGTAAAGGGTCAGCTTTTAGCTGCTATTGGGAGAGATGGTGATAATAGAATAGTTCCTATTGCATGGGCTGTAGTTGAGATTGAGAATGATGATAATTAGGACTGGTTTCTTAGGCAGCTATCTGCAAAGCTGGATCTTCAAGATGGCAAAAACATAGCAATCATATCAGACAAACAATCGGTTAGTTAAAGGTTCATTTTTCAAACATTATCATGGTTCTTGTCTCAAATCATCTAATTGTTTACATTTTTCACATTTTCAGGGATTAGTTAAAGCAATTCACGAAATCATTCCACAAGCTGAGCATAGGCAATGTGCTAGGCACATCATGGACAATTGGAAGAGAAATAGTCATGACATAGAGCTACAACGACTATTCTGGAAAATTGCTAGAAGTTACACAGTAGGGGAATTTGGTGGTCATATAGAAGCATTGAGGAGTTACANACCAAGAACATGGTCTAGAGCATTTTTCAGGATTGGAAGCTGCTGCAGTGACAACTTAAACAACCTCTCCGAGTCTTTCAATAGAACCATCCGCCAGGCCAGACGGAAACCTTTGCTAGACATGTTAGAAGATATTAGAAGACAATGTATGATGCGTAATGAGAAGACGTATGTCATTGCTGGTAGGTTGAAGACTAGATTCACAAAGAGAGCTCATGCTGAGATTAAGAAGATGATTGCTGGATCGCAGTTCTGTGAAAGGTGGATGGCAAGGCATAATAAACATGAGATACGATGTGGTGATGTCAAAGTCTGTGTTGATATGAGTGATCGGACATGTGGCTGCAGGAAATGGCAGATGACTTATATACCATTTGTTCAAGCAGCATCTGTCATCATAGGAAAGAAAGAGAAGGTGGAAGACTATGTTGTTGAGTGGTACACAACTAGAATGTGGCAGTTAACTTATGTTGATGGTATTGCGCATGTTCAAGGCAAGCTTTTGTGGCCAAGAGTGAATAGACTAGGAGTGTTGCCACCTCCATGGTGAAGGGGCAATCCTGGGCGGCCAAGTAATCATGCTAGGAGGAAATCACAGTTTGAGTTTGCTACCAAGTTATCACGCGTGAATCGAGTCATGACATGTTCTAATTGCAAACAAGAAGGACACAACAAACAAGCATGTACGAATCAGAGAGTTGCAACTCCACCCAGAAGAAGAAGGGGTCGACCAAGAAAAGTTCAGATAAGATTATCCATTGAGTCTTTCAAATTATTTTGATTGAATGAAACCTGGTATTTTGATTGAAATCAGGAGCCGAGGGTTATATTGTTTGGACAAGGACAACCATTGCAAGGAGAAACATCTCAGGGAGCTTCTCAACCGCCTCAAAGAGCTTCTCAACCGCCTCAAGGAGCTTCTCAACCATCTTAGAGAGTTTCTCAACCATCTCAGGGAGCTTTCCAAACATCTCAAAGAGGACGGTCTCATCTAGGAGGATCACAAAGAGGACGATCACATCTAGGAGGACCACAAAGAGGAAGATCTCATCTTGGAGGAGCACAAAAAGGAAGTTCTCATATAGGAGGATCACAAGGAGGAAGTTCACAGAGAGGAGGCTGGAAACCATGGTTTCACTGTTCACAGGAAGGAAGTTCACAGAACTAGTTTGTTTGTTTTTGGATTGTTCACTTGTCTTAGAACCAGTTTGAATGTTGCTCATATTTGGAATGTTGCTCGGATTTGGAATGTTTCTTGGTTTTTTTTGTTCAAAACATGTGTGCTGTTTTTTTTTGTCTTCGTATTCCATGATTTATATCATAAGACATGTTTCAAAATAGGCATTCAGACAAAGGTTTACAACACAAAACATAAGGTTTACATTCTTCAATAACCTAACATCAGTTTCTTCTTATCACCTTCCCTAAACAATACATAACCCAACACAATGGTGATAACACAAAACAGACTTTCAAGTACAATTTACACTTTTGGAGTTCCTTTTTGCTGAAATTTGCTTCTTCCTTCAATTCTTTCATCACAGCGTTTAACTCATTGACCTCTGCTCTGGTTTTGCTTATCTCCTCTGCAATAATGGCTAGTCTTGGTAAAGCATCTTCTACTTTTTCAAACGCGGCATCTTCAATCCACTTAAACAAATGACTCTAATGTCCAAAAAAATGACACATAGTTAGCTTCTACTGATTTTATTACCTATGCAAGAGGATTCAAAACACTTACGTATTTTTTGCTTGTCCATGAGTTGACATCCCGCTTGCTTGCACAACGAAAGATAGGGCGTCCCGGGTTTTCTTGCGTTTTAGATGTAAAAGTCGTGACCCCTAAACCAAAAATGCACTTCGAAGGTACACCACGCTGACCAACGCCGCATGATGTGATAGAGTTCGAGCTCATCGGAACAGAGAGAGATTTCACAAACTGTTTTTTGAAATCGATTTGGGAATTGTAAACCTAGAAATTGATTTGGGGGGTTTTGTTTCTTCAGTTTGTAAAACGACGTCGTATTACAAATAATCAAGCGATGTTGTTTTATCGAAACGGTAGAAACTAACGGGCAATTAACCCCGTCGTCGAGAATTAACAGAGCGTTAACGTGAAGCCTAAATCGACATGATCAAACAAAGTTTGCTATTTTATGTAAAAGTCAACCTAAACTTAGTGATTAAAATGACATTTTGAAAGTTCGGGATTTATTTGTCCCAAATTTGAAAAGTGGATATTTTTTTGGCATTTTTCCCCAAAATTTTTTCTAAGCCTCTAATAGTTTTCTTTTTATTTTTGCAACCTGAAGCAGATCTTTAACTCAAATTTGATAACGTTACTTCGTCATTAGAAAAACTTTCAAAATTTATGCATAATATCCAAGACTCTCTTCACGTTAATGATTTAGCTTAAACATACCACACGTTGAAGAATGGCTCACTACAAAATAAATAAAATAATTTAAATAATTTCAAATAAAATTTTTTGTTTGGTATAATACAGCTATACAGAGCATAGTTCTTTCTTATATACTAGTATGATTTTATGCATTAATTTAACACGTACTGCATGTTTACAAATTCGTGTTACTCTAATCATTTTTAGAAGAAATAATTATTAACAACAAACACTAATAACAATTCAAAAAGAAGATGGAATCGTGTCAACTTTGTTCTGCTCATCTAGCAATACATGCTTACAACGTTAGCTTAAAACGGCGTCTGTCATCCACATGTGGGGCTATCTCTGTGTTTTCATTTATTTATCTTTTACTTCATCAATATACATCATTTATATATTTTGTTTCTCTTTGTGAAAAAACAAAAAAAAAAACAATATTACCAATTATTAAAAAATGATTATCTTGAGACATTGGAGAACTAGCAAACGGACCGTCCATGATACTTTGTGGACCATGTTTTGAGCTAAAATTACGGAAACTTGGCCGTCGATTTCTGTCGTTGAACTTCTCTTTTCACCTTATTAAATTTAATGTTCATTTATTTTTCTTCCATGCGCAAACCAAAAATGTGACTCAAACTACTACTAGTATAATCTAACTAACCCTAATAAATACTTCTGCAGAAACACCTAAGAGAGTCCTTAGAAGTTTATAGATACTTCATCAGTCACCAAACACATGTAAAACAATATCTTTTGTCATTAAGTAATTTAATTTTTATGTACTTCAGCGACATTTTTTCACATAAACCAGACACGACTTCCATCGATCGTACATAGTTTTAGATGAAGTAATAATAAGATGGTTACGCTTCGGAAAACATTAGATTGAGAGATAAACGAACGACAAACCTATACGTGTCGTGGTACATTGACCTCAAAGCAGACCACTGTGACCCACTTGGATCTCAACTTGAATTTTCTTTGTCTTTTTGATATTTTTTTTGCTTTTTTTTTTCTTTTTCTTTTGATTATTCAATTTCACACTCAGTCATCAGTAATAAAACTTTCTCCAGCCTCCATAGTCCATATTTACTTTAACCAATAACCATGACTATATTAACATCTACCATAGTCCATACCAAATACAATTTTTTAGACTACCTACTTTTTTTTGTTTACAATTTTCCTAAATGGTTTCTTGATAGACGAAATATATTTTCCCAAGGGAAATTTGTGTTTATGTGTGTTTGAAGGCGCCTGAAAAAAATATAAACCACACGACCCGTCTTGTGTAGCTCACATGTGTCTTTGCCTCTTTGCTTTTTCATGCCATTAAATATTAAACCCTTCAGCGGTTTTTGGTCCCCAACAATAACAATATACAATTTTATTTATTACTATATAATATATAGTTCATAACTTCATTGATATGTACATTTTAATAAACCCAATTTTTTATTTCTATAAATATATATTGAAAAACCTGAAAATATTAATATTACAATGTTTTCCAATTATACTATTTATTTCTATAATATATATTGTAGTCCGTGTCTTCGCCTTGTTTTAGAAATAAAAATAAAATAAATTACGAGTGCAAAGCTTAGACTAGTTTGCTTTAATAGTGGCAAAAACGTAACATCATACCTCGCTAAGTTTTTCTATAAATTGAACCACTCGCCTCCTCAGCTTTTTCCAATTCTAAACCAAACAACAGATTCCTCATAATCACCTCCTCTTCTTTCCTCTTTGAGAAAGGAAGAAAGATCAAACCTTCCCCAAGTCATCATTTTGCTTTCTCTATCACACCACACACACACATTCACTAGTTTTATCTTCACAAAAAGAACCATGGCTCTTGTTGTCGCCTTCTTGTTTATGGCTATCCTCGGAGTAATGACGTCATGTGTCAATGGCTACGCCGGGGGAGGTTGGGTCAACGCACACGCCACATTCTACGGCGGTGGTGATGCTTCCGGCACAATGGGTATATTACCTTGAAACCTTCCCTCATGATGCTTTAAGCTTTCAAAATTTTGCATCTGTCCCAATTCTCAAAATCTCTTTGGTTGCAGGAGGTGCTTGTGGATACGGAAACCTTTATAGCCAAGGGTATGGAACCAACACCGCGGCGCTAAGCACGGCTCTGTTCAACAACGGTCTGAGTTGTGGTGCTTGCTTCGAGCTAAGATGCCAGAACGATGGAAAATGGTGTCTCCCTGGCTCTATCGTTGTCACAGCTACAAACTTTTGCCCACCTAACAACGCTTTGCCGAACAACGCAGGAGGTTGGTGTAACCCTCCTCAGCAGCATTTTGATCTCTCTCAGCCTGTATTTCAACGTATCGCTCAATACAAAGCTGGCATTGTCCCCGTCGCTTACCGAAGGTAAAAAAAACCTTTCTTACAACTGCTCTGTTTTTTAGCCTAAAAAACAAGAAACAGAGCTGCTCTGTTTTCACGCTAAACAAGAATCTTACTCTGTTTTGCTTTTTTTTTTGTGGTGTGTTTTAACAGAGTACCATGCGTGAGAAGAGGAGGAATAAGGTTTACGATAAATGGACACTCTTACTTCAACCTTGTTCTGATTACTAACGTTGGAGGAGCCGGAGATGTTCACTCTGTGATGGTTAAAGGTTCAAGAACAGGGTGGCAAGCTATGTCAAGGAACTGGGGACAGAACTGGCAGAGTAACTCTTACCTAAACGGACAAGCTCTGTCTTTCAAAGTCACCACAAGCGACGGTCGAACCATCATCTCCAACAACGCCGCTCCCGCAGGCTGGTCTTTCGGCCAGACCTTCACCGGCGCGCAGTTACGTTAGGAAGTGGTGATATCGTCAAATGTCTCGTCTCATTGATCGTGTGTGGTGTCTATGTCGTAGTAAAAGCAGTAAGCAAAAAAAGCTTTAGAGAGGGACATAATAGTAATTTGGTCCTTTCTTACAGTTAGGGTTACTTAAACAAGAGAAGTGGTGCTTCGAGTGCTTGATTTTGCACGAGGCCCTTGATGACGTCTTCTTTGTTGGGACCTTTTCTTTTATCTTTTTCTTTTCTTTTATTATTGGTGAGGTTTTATGTTATACTGATGCAGAGGTGGATTAAGTTACCCACCCGCTAGTAGTAGTAGTAGTCTCGCATTTGTAATCCCTTCTCGAAATGAGAGGGAGAGTTTTAGATTGTATTAATCTGGTTAAAAGTTATGTATGTTGTAAATTTTTCGATTTCTACAAGTAAGAAAGTATTGGAGATTTGTTATTTACTTTGTGTGTGATACTAAATTATCAATCATATAGAGTCAGGAACATGATTGGCATGTATTTGTTTACTTTTGTTTCACGTCCGGCATGTGTTTATAATACACATGAATTGCATTGAGAAATTATCAATTTTGTCAAAACTAGACTAATTAACCTATCAGAAGACTTATCTCCGACAAATATATAGTATGGTATTGTATTTGCTTGCATGTGAAGAGATTTGGTTATTTGATGACTATATGGTAGGGCTGGGTATTCGGGTAACCCGTTCGGGTTAATGTATTATCCATTCGGGTTCGGGTAAACGGGTTTAGAAAAATAGAATCCATTGGGTATTTTTAGATATATGGGTTCGGTTCGGTTTGGGTACTATCGGGTTCGGGTCGGTTTGGGTTACAAATTTTAGAACCCGATTAGTACCCGAATGATATTTTGATTATTTTTGATATGTAAGTATAAAACTAAATGAAATATTCAAAATTATAATCATAATTTTGGGGTAATTGCATTATATTAATGATAAATATTATAAATATGTTTATATGTTCGGGTTTAATGGGTACCCAAACAGGTACCGGGTATTATCCGACCCTAACCCGAACCCACGAGTATTAGAAAATAGAACTCAATAGGGTTTTATAGGCAAACCCGTACCCAACCCGAACCCGGTTTTTCGGGTCGGGTTCCGGATTAAGTATTCGGGTACGGTTTTTATGCCCAGGCCTACTATATGGTATCTATCTTAACTTAACTATCATTTATGGGATCGTCTCAAATGGCACATGTATAAAAGCAGAGTTGTAAGTTGTAACCGCCTGCTCATTCTTTCCCAAACGTAATAGATTCGTTTATAAGTTATAACTATACAGGACATAAATTCATCTTTTTGTTATAGATTAGGCAATATTAGCAATTTACTCGTCATCCATCCGTATGTAAATATATAACTGTCGAGTGTATTGATGGACATGTATATGTAACTTCATATAACTTCATGTATATATATATATATATATAT
>NC_025691.1:19583713-19613365 GCF_000633955.1 Camelina sativa
AAAAAAAAAAAAAAAAAAAAAATCAACCATCAAAATATACTTTTATTTTTATTTTGAAGAATTTTTTTTTGTAGTTAGCAGGTAATTTGTAGACAAAGAAAATTCTTCAGGAAAGATAAAAAAAATTCCAACTGACTGAGAAATAAAAATCAGCCATAAGAAAGAATAAATCTTTTAATGTTTCATCAGATAATAATAATTATAAAAATTAAATTATGCTGCAAATAGCATGCTGTGACAAAAAGAAAAAAGAAAAGTAGAATGACGTGCACGTAGTAACAGTTCACGAGTGATACAGAATAACCGAAGCCATGTCACATGTGCTCGTCTGACAATCCTATTTTGTTCTAACTACCCACATGAGTCCCTCTGTATATGAGTTCCCATCAGTCGCATTGTTAACCAACATATGTAACTATCGTCTTTTCCCAATGGACCTTCTTAAAAACCCTTACTGCCTTGTATCGTGTTTTCCCAATGGACCTTCTCAAAACCCATTACAATCTATAGCCCATTCACATTTTTAGCAACTTAGCATTCAGTGCTGAGCCCTGGTTATGAGTTGTATTGTGTTGTTTGTTTGGATTATGGTTTAGTTTAGAGATGTAGATGGATATATTATATGGTTTGTTTTTCTCTCTTCATGATGCTTTGAATTTTCTTCCCAATAAAATAGAGAATGAACAAAACTCTGCTTACGCTGTTTAGAAATGTCATGAGTTACAACTTAAAATGGTATCATATAAATTATAGTATGTGTCCCTGTTACTTATTAATCCTAGCTTTCCTCTGCATTTGTGAATTGTGACTGCTCAATACAAGACAAGGCGCGTTTTCGGATCCAATGCCTCTTGAGTTTTTCCGGAGCTACTTATTTCTCACTTGGCTGCATCAAATTCAATTTTTTCAGAAACAGTCACCAGAATAAGACCTGCCAAAAACTGAGTTTTGAAACAAATGAATGATGAGCAAACCGTTGTTTACCCAAAAATATAGAGGATCATCAAAGATAGCAACATAAGGTAATGTTTCAGGAGAGGTCCAGTTGTACTTGTTTCCTCCCAACTGAGGCTTATGAGAAGCTTCCAAGACCTGGCTAAAGTAGTAATCTGCAGGACTTCCTAACAGATTCCACTCAGCTAGTTTCTGAAGCTTTTGATCATTTAGGAAACTAGGATTGCCGAATTGTAGGCTTGGATCAGCCGGTATCCCGGGAATGCTGCCGGTTTCTAGTTTTGGAGTTGAGAGTCCTGAGTAATTTCCAAGAGATGAACTTGCAGAAGACGTTATGTCTCTGTACATCTGATGAACCTGCAGATTAGGGTTTTCTTCTTTTATAGGAACATTCATGTTTTCACCAGTAGTACGAACCCATGAGAAATTCTCAAGCTGTTGCTCCATCTCCATTCCGAAATCTATATCTATTTCAGTCTGCAGCTGCATAAACACAATGTTATGGCTTATTTTATACACATACCTAAACATCTTTAATGTCCAAACTTATGATTCTTAACCTGGTTTTTGCATTCTGAGGACATAAGCTGCTGCTGCTGATGTTGCGGTATGCTCGCCTATAAGTCGTCATCAGATGCATAAGTTTTGTAATATAAGACGTTAACTCATTATTATCTAGGAGATGGATTATATACCTTACGAGCACTGATTTGAGCCAGAGATAGTCTTAGTGAATCCTCTAGTTGCTGCAAATCATCTACGTTGTCTAGATTGGTCCAGCAGCTATTTCAAAAAACCATTTAACTCACAAATTAGAATAGCAAAACCATAAGAAACATTTAACAGAAAGTATATACAAGATCTTGGCACCTTAGTCGTGTGTGTATATCTGATAATTGTGTTCTCAGAAACCTGACTTTTTCGCTTAACACCTTATAGTTCCAATTAACATGTACTTCAGCATCCTTATAAACATCATAATAGTAGTAGTAGTGTAGTACATACCTCAACTGTTGGTGTACTGTTAAAAGATAACAAAAATGAGTCACATTAGTAATACCCCAACAACACTAAAACAAGAACAAAGAGAGAAAGAGTTCACAAAGAATCTGATATTCGTGATATAATATACACACCTTCTGTCTAGAAACTCTGATATATCTACGTCGTGGTCAAGTTTGAAGAACATTTTCTTCAAAGCCTGAGATATTGTGGAGAAAAGGTATTAATGTAGGTGATGAGAAGAGAAGAGAGACTAAACAGAGCCAAGAATCACTACTTACTTCAAGGTTTTCCAACTTCCTGTTCAAACGTAGACAAATTGATCTGAGTTTAATGTTCAGTGTAATGTTAACGCATAACGAATATAGATTCTAGAAATGTGTGGAGTGAAGGGATGTAACCTCTTTGCTCTTTCTTGAGGAGTGAGTTGAGCAAACTTAGCAATGACTTCTCCAATGCTAAAAACAAAACCCAAAAAACAGAACATCAAACAAAAGACAAAAACTAAACAAGAACGAGGTGAAAACAGCCTTTTTGGTACTAAGAAAAGTGTGATCAGACCTGTTTTTGCCTAGGCACAATGAAGCCTTTCCCGTGGGAGAGAACATGAGAAGCACAACATCTATGTCGCATAAGATCGATAACTCCTTAGCCTTTTTCATAATCCCATGTTTCCTTTTCGCATACGTAGATTGACGTGCATTCATGTTCCGTAGTTTCATTATCTTTAGCTTCACTCTACCCATCCTGCATAACTTCGGACCAATCAAGCAATCTTACATTGATTCAGGATTCAAATTAAAGAACAACCTTGTTCCTATCGAGAAACCCAAACACAAACCCATTTTGGTAGCAAACTAAAATTATAACATCTTCCAAGATTCATACTTTCATCAATAATTGAGTGCTTACCAATTTTAGGAAAACTTAGAAGACAACATAATAAAATTAGAAATCAAAAGAATTAACCTGAAATAGTGAAGATTTGAACTCACCTAATTTGAGATAAAACAAAACTTTCCTTGAATTCGGATGCTGAAACCTAAAAAGGAAAACGAAACTTTCCTGTTGGAAGAAGAAAGAAACAGAGAGAGAATAGGACAAAAAAAAAAAAAACAGAGCTTTGAGGTGAAGGAGAGAGAGAGAAGAAATAGGTATTGGTTGGGAGACCAATAAAATCGGGAATTAGGGTTTGAAGCTAGAGACTAGGTAAATTTGGGATTGTCTCATTAATTCTCTTCTCTTATTACTTCACAGAACAGAAACAACGAATTACCCGCTTTATGTTTATTGGACCACTCATTTAGGCTAACCGCCGAAGTAATCAGTTACCAGTAGCTACTAACCGACGTGTTACGTGTCAATCCTATAGGGTTTCAAATCTTAGGAATGTGGCACCTAGATCAGATGAGGCTGTGCCGTAACGGCGAAGCAATCCATCTTGCGGTCGTTGAAATGTACGGTCTACACGTGTTGATTAGTTTAGACAAACCCTTGTTTGTTTCTTTGTTACATTTTTCACATGTGTTTTCTCTTGAACCATCTATGTTTTGATGATTTCAGATATTTTAGTAAAAGATTTTTAAAAACCAAAACAAATTGGTACTTTTAGAAAGTGTTATTAGAAACTAGATTTCTATGTTGATGGGGGCCGAAGGGGGGATTAAGCCCGTATTAGTCAGCCATGAAACTGAATTCGACTTAAAATCTGGTTGATTTCTCACAGTAGAGACATGTTTAATGATTCCGACTTGAATACCAACTGTTACAAAATTTGAAACAGTGAAAGAAAAATAAGAAGAAGGACACTGTATTACAAAATATATGCAGTATATGAAAATAGATAAAAAAAAAAAAAAAAAAAAAAANAAATCATGTCTTTAAATAGAACCTTCGACATGAGTATCCTCCTACAAGAGTGGGCGTATCCCGCATTCACCTATCTCCCATTTAGAACCGTTGACTTTGAACTCAAAGAAAAGATCTCTGGACTCCAAATTTTTTACTTCCACTTCAGAGGTGTACAAATGCTCCGTTAAAAGTGGACATAGAAATTGGCTTCCATATCCATAATTGTGACCACTCTGTTTGTCTACGATGGAAATCATTACCCTCGACCCGTCCTCATAATCAGCTTTGTTACCCTTTCTAATCAGCAAGATGCAAACCTTAAATCTGAAAGATGTAGGAAGACTGGACTGATTCAACTTCACTGCCAGAGAACCTCCAGTAGTAGCTCGGTAAGTGAAGAACGCAGGCACTTCTCTACCCGGCAAGATCGCGTATTTACTTGTCGACGTCTGGATGATGGTGTCTCTCCCTTTTTCATTCAGTTTCCAGCAGTCAATAAATTTGAGACAAACTTTGGGATTGGGAAAGGAGCAAGCAAGTATTTCCAAGGACTCACAGTTTTTTGCATATAAACATGATAGGGAAGTTGGAAGCTGCGGGAGTGATACCAGTTTTGTGCATTTTTTGAGTACAAGTCAACGTAAACGAGAGATACCATTGGCCCATGCAGGAAATTCTTCTATTTTTGTATCGTTCAACTCCAGTTCTGTGATGATGTCAAGAGCATGTGGGTATTCTTCAAGGTCTTTGCAATATGTTATACACAAGTCATGAAGTCCAGACCATGACTTGATCGACAAGGGAACTTCTTTTATCGAAGATCCACGGAGCATTAGTTTTCTAATGTTTGTAGAAATCACGGGAAAACTTGTCAATTGCGAGCAACCAGTGACATCAAGTTCTTCTAGAGAATCCAAGATGATGTTGAAAGGAAGAACCTCTACCTTTGAGCATTCTTGTAAACTCAACTCTCTCAACATACGAAGGTTTCCAATAGACGAGGGGAGCTCCACCAGACTTGAGCATCCACGGAAATCCAATTTCTCGAGATTAATGATATTTCCAATAGATGAGGGAAGATTTACTAGGCTTGAGCATTCATTGAGCCACAACTCCCAAACATTAATGAGGTTTCCTATAGAAAAGGGAAGCTCCACAAGGCTTGAGCATCCATTGAGATATAGTCTCTCAAGATTAATAATTTCTCCAATAGATGAGGGAAGCTTCATTAGGCTTGAGCATTCACCGAGATACAATTTCTTGAGATTAATGAGATCACCAATAGATGAGGGAAGCTCCAATATGCTTGAGCATTTACTAAGATCCAATTTCTGTAGATTAATGAGATTTCCAATAGAGGAGGGAAGCTCCACTAGGCTTGAGCATCTACTGAGATATAATATCTGTAGATTAGTGAGACTTCCAATAGATGAAGGAAGCTCCACTAAAGTTGAACATCCATGGAATAAAAATTCTTGGAGATTAATGAGATTTCCAATAGACGAGGGAAGCTCCACTAGGCTTGAGCAGCTACAAATATCCAATTCCTAGAGATTAATGAGATTCCCAATAGATGAGGGAAGCTCCACTAGGCTTGAGCATCCACTGAGATCCAATTTCTTGAGACTAATGAGATCTCCAATAGATGAGGGAAGCTCCACTAAACTAGAACATCCATGAGGATAAAAACCCTGGAGATTGATAAGATGTCCAATAGATGAGGGAAGTTCTACTAGGCTTGAGCAATCTATTAGATTTAAGCTCTGCATATTAGTAGTGTTCCCAATAGAGTAAGGAAGCTCTATCAAACTTGAGCATTTATAGAGATTCATATGTAGGAGATTAGTGGCCGTTGAGAGACAAGGAAGCTCCTTCAAATTCCTCGAATAACCTAAATCCATCACCTTGAGGTTAATAAGGGGCTGTAATGACCAAAAGAAAAAGACAACACGCGAGTTAAGTAATGAAGGCACATAAAGGCTAAAATCATGTCTTTTTATCTTTATTTTTGAAAATAACAGTTTTGTAAAAAAATAATCGCATAGAAATAAAAATGAAGTAAAGCTCATAAAAGAATGGTAAATGCTTACTTGAATTCTTTCCCATAGTTTTTCGAGCTTGCTGTCTTTCAATATTATTTTGACAAGAAACTTGGGATTAAACTTAGAAGGCAGACATTTCAACGGATAATAATCCCAATGTAGAACTCTAAGTTTTGGAGGTAGATAGCATAAACCTTCTGGTAAGTGCAATCTTTCATGATAGACTCTTAAAAATTGAAGATTAGGCATTTCTTCAAAACCTCTCTCACTTATATTCAGTTCGTCCACGTTCCCATGAACTTCCAAATTTATACCTATAAGACGTTCACTGCCCTGGAGAAAAAAACACATATAAAAGTATAGATGGTCAGTTATAACTTTGTATAAGCGTAAATGAACTGAAAGATAAATGACAAAACTTACTGTATGATCAGTGAGTACTTCACAAATCTCTCTATCATCAACTAAAAATTGACGTTTCCCAGGCTCATAAACGGATTGGTTACGAACAATTTCTCTACCCAATAGAACTAGTAGATTATGCATGGGTTGAGTTTTCTCCTGGGATATATGAGAGATCTCTGAAATAAGACTTGAAGCCCTCGTTGCACGTTCAAGAATTTGTGACGAAGTGTATCTTCAAAGGTATGATCAACGCCTTCGTCGTTAAAAAAACAGGCTATATGGAGAAATAAATCTTTTTCTTCGTCGTCTAAGGCATCATAAGCAAAATTTAAAATGCTCCCTATTTCTCCATCAAGGCGTATCTTTAACCTTGGTAGTTCCCCTTTCCAATCTTCCTTGGACATTCCCCGAAAATAAGAACCCATCACCCTAAGTCCCAAAGGGAGATTACCAGCAAGTCTTGTAACTTTCTTAGCAAGCTTACCAAAACCGTCATGAGGGGAATCCTGACAAAAAACATGCATGCAGAAGATTTGAAGAGCCTCATCATCTGGTGGAAAATCTACATTGTAAATATGTTCGATCTGAATTGCTTTCAAAAGTTTTTGATCTTGTGTTGTGATGATAATACGAGATCCAGGACCGAGGCATATCACTTTTGGCATGGCAAGTAATTGCACTAGTTGATCCACTCCATCAAGAACAATGAGCACTTTCTTTCCCATCACAAAGTTTTGTGCAGTTCCTAAATGATGAATCTTGATATCTTTTTGGTTAAATAGCTGAGATAGAAACTGCTGCTCTAATTGCAACTTCACATCGTGATCATCAGAACAAATTGGTCTTGCATAACTTGGTTTGAATTTCATGAAAACACTCAATTGAAAACCATCTGAGATTTGATTATGTAAAACTCTAGCAATGGTGGTTTTACCAATTCCAGAAGGACCCAAAATCCCAACCGTCCTCCTTTCATTTTTAGATTCTAGGCAGAGCAAATGTTTCATCTTTTCCAAATGAGCTCCCATCCCAATTAAACCATCGAGATCACTCGAAGGTGTGTAACTAATCAATCTTTTGGAAATTTCAGTGACAATTTCTTCAATCATGGCAGCTTCATTTTCCCTACAATAAATTTAAAAAAATAGAGAGATTAATACATTTAGTTTGATGTGTTGAAAGATTAAGAGAAAAGTAGAGGAACCAGTTTCTTGAATCGTAACCAGAAATTGTAGCAATGTCCTCAAAAGCTTGTCTCCATCTTCGAATGTTCTCTTTTGATCTACCCTTACAATTTTGCTTAAAGACAGCTCCAAATTCTCCGGTCAGCTTCTTCACATGAGATGGGTCAACTTCATAGAAAATGGCAAACACTGTGAGACCAAACTCTTTCTTGCATTCCATAATCTCCACCAATTCGTCAAGACACCACTTTGAAGAAGCATAATTCCTGGAGAGTAAGACAATCGCAATCTTAGATCTTTTAATGGCCTTAATGAGTTCATGACCGATGAATTCTCCTCTCCTCATCTCATTATCAATGAAAGGAATGATTCCTTTTCTTTGAAACTCCTTTTGAATGTGACTAAGTAGGCTTCTGCGAACGTCTTCTCCACGGAAGCTCGGAAAGACATGGTGAGTCCAGTTGCAAGATGAAGAAGATGGAGGAGATGTTGAAGAAGATAATGATGAGGGAGGAGACGTAGAAGAAGAAGAGTCCACATCTTTGTTTTCTTGATGGATTCTGAACTTTCTAAGAAAGATGAAGCGGCCTATTGCTGCAGCCGCAACTAGAATGATAAGGAAAAAAGAAAATTCCATTAGCATAAGATTGAGAGAGGATCAAGATCAACAGAGATTTTTTACTTTTCAGTGCAAAGCTAAACGAAGGATGAATGGACAAAGAGGGATATGTGTTACAGTACACACCTTATCGAACACAATATCTTGACTCAAGTCACTCAACACTACAGTAAGTCAATAGCAAGAAGCTTCACGGATGTTTCCTTAGTAGGGTCGACCGATGACTGAAAATGACAAGAGCAAGTTTAGCCAGCCAATCAGTTATGGGCTCAATGGGCTTAAATATTTCTCGGGTCTTTTATTAGGACCATTCCCTTTGCCCCTTTGATGCTTCAACTTCGATCACTCCAAATGTTTCATTGACAAAAAGAGTGGAAAAAAAACCCCTAATAGATATAGTATAACAGAATCTTAAGTTAAGAGTGCAATTGGTTCGAATCTTTTGGCAACTACGTAAACAAGAGCACGGATAACAACCAAAGGGGGGTTTAGATTTTGGTACCTTGGTTTCAATGAAATCGATCCAGAATATGGCTTGAGCTTTTCAGGAAAGGATCAGAAGGGAGGTTGGGAGTTTCTTGTGAGATCAGACCTCGTCGACGTACCAAACGATGTACATAGACTAGCAAACAAATTTATACCATATTGCCGGATGAGAACCGGAATATCTGAGCCGGTTCATATAGAATCTTGTATCTCAGATTCACTTCTTCTCTGTATTCAAACTCAATTCCTTTCTCTCTCATTCCGAACAAGCTCGCCCAAAAATCTAGTCTTGATAATTCTTTGATAGTTCAAACTCAAAGTAAAGGACTCGGTGACTATATATTTCACGCAATCTAGGTAATTAATTTACATTATTTATTTAGAGTCAGTGTGCCATTAAGCATCATCTTTTACCCGCAAATACGTGAAATTTTATGTATCTATAGTTTTGAATAATAATTACATATATTAAATTAATTTTGGTGAAGAAATCATTTAGGTTTTTAAAAAAAAATCATTTTGGTTTTTTTGGTAGTGAAATCATTTTGGTTTTGATGTATTTCTCTTATTTTTTAGAAATGTATATATATGTTATATTTTGAACGCTTATTTTATAGTTATTTTCTTCAAATATTATTTTTTCATTTTTATAATATTTTAAATTGACATAATAATACTAATGTTAGTTTAATGTCGGAATATCACATATTTTCCTTAATATACCATAAATTCAACATAATTACTTACTATTTAATTAGAGATAGTATGTAATTTAGAACTAATAATTTTTGGTGCTCTGTTTTTAGACTTCCAAAAGGATGTATTGAGGCCATTGAGAGCAAGTGCAATGCGTTTTTGTGGTCGGGCTCACCTTCTGGTCACACTAAATCCAAGGTGGCTTGGGACGATGTGTACAAGCCAAAGGATGAGGGTGGCTTGGGTATTCGACGGCTGCGTGATTCGTGTTTTTGTACTTACCCTAATTTGGCGACTATTCACCTGTTCAGGGTCTCTTTGGGTGGCTTGGTCTCGTCGCAGAGCCGTGCCTATGTAAGGCAAAGGAAACTCTCGCCTACGGCAAAATTTTTTGGAAAAATTATAAAGGATTAATATACTTCTAATCTATTGTAATAACTAGAGGCTCACCTTTTATATTGAAACAACATGGTATTTTCAATCTTGGGTAACATAGTTAATATGATCTTTTAACTTAAAAACTGATTAAACCAAAAAATCAAACATTGAAATTACAGATTGTGATAACTAATATATTCATCTTCTTAGATTAATATAGTAACTAGGTTCGGACCCGCACGTACGTGCGGAGTTATTTTTGTATAATTTTGTAAAAAATATAATTGTCAAGCGATCAAACCCGTCTAATATGTCTGATTGCAACGTTTAATTTTTTTTGACCCAAAAAACTCCCATTTCTCGTAATTCACATGAATAAATAGAATGTCCGCATATGTTCTGCTTGAATTCTTGTTCCCAAAATTCTCGTCGCGTATTTTGTCATACATGAATATATACCCACACAAAATTCTCATAACCTGATTATTATGGAACTAATTTGAACGATTTCCTAAAATATAATAAATCTGTTGTTTAATCTTTTTTTTCCTAACATGTAAATTGGGTCAGTTTGACAACGTTATATGATTTTCTTTTTAACCCTTACGTGTATTCCCCAATTAATAGTATAGATTTTCTTCAATTATTGAATGAAATCTTCCTTAGTTATACTAATGACAATTTAATGTAAATAATATAGTAAGAGAAAGGCAAATAATAAAATGGGATATAAAGTATTTTATATAGGAGATACCAGAAGTTATTTTATTAAGGAGAATTATATAAATTTGGATATTTTTAGTTTTTTGTAAGTAATATATGTGTCCGTAATTGATGGAGAAATAAAATTACAAAATTGTTTTCTGAAGGGGAAGACTATAATTGGTCATTAAATCCCTTATATAATTGGTCTTAGTTACGGTATTATATCACTGGATTTATGAAACTAGGATTTTTGTGTGTCTATCCTAGCAGGTTCAATTAACCTTATGTAGTTGTAGTATTTAAGGTGTCAATCCAAATGGGATGATGCTAGTCACTCAAGATGCAATCAAGATTTCACAAGTCAAGTCAATTCAAAGAGAGTGTTTTTATCTAAAAATCTTTGAATGATCAGAATGCAAAAAGAAAATGAGCTACAGGACTAGAAACGAGAATGTATGACAAAAAGCGAAAATGAATGAAAACAGAAAACGAGTCTAAGCAAAAATTAGATAGCAAGATCGTAAACAGTTTCAGGATGTAATAAAAATCAGAAAGATAGAAGTCCTAAGGATTGGAGTAATTGATGTCGATGGAGTATCCTAGTGTACAGAGTGTTTAACATGCCACAAGCAAACTATCCCTAAACAATGAATATCACGACTTAGCTAATCCAATCTCTTGACAGAATCTACTCAGACTCAACCACTTCCAAACCTAGCTCTCGCTAGAGAAACATGATCAAGCATGGCATGACAAACAAGTCCATTCACGTCAACAAACATCCTAGACAACTAATCTCTTAGGCTAGGAATGTAAGTCTTTGGTACTAGTTGGTCAGACATTTCATCAAACACCTTTTGGGTGTGGAAATGTCTAATACCTAGTTCCAATTGATCGAAGAGAAACTAGTATTTCTAACTCTAGTCCAGAAGGGAATCATACAAATCTAAGCTTAAACACCCTACATACTAAGATCCTCCACCTAATCTATCCCATCCTCAAGAACAATCACACTACTCAGATCCATAAATCATCATCAAAGATACGAATTCAGAAAACATTGAATCAAGCATCATTAGATAGATAAAAATGGGAAGAAAAACTTTGTAGAAGAAATCAAATGCAAAAACTGAATAAACTCAAAGATGTCGGATTACAAAGTCTGAGAACGTTTTAGGTGGCTAGGTAAAACCTTAAGGAAAAGAACAAAACGAGATAAAAGATGTCTCAAACCAAGACTTAACAAAATGTATTTATAGTAAAAACATGTGAATCCCTAAAACTTAAATCGACAAGATAGAGCGTCGGTTTGGGAATCTCCTGAAGCGTGTAAGACGGAGCGTCTTCCTGACATGTGTGATCGAGTCGGTGTGCGTCCAGTGGCTCGATTGGTATATGAAAGTGGCTCGAGCGGTGTGAGTGAAAGTGGCTCGAGCGTGGTCGGCTCGAAGGAGGTGCGGGGAGGTTTGCTCGAGCTGGGTGTATACGCATCCACTAAAACAATGATAACTCTTGAACCACACCTCCGATTAGCTTGAAATAAATGGTATTGGAAAGATGACTCAATTCTCTACAAATTTGATGAAGACGTCAAAAGCTGAATCCCTCGACCGGTGGCTCGAGTGATGGCTCGAGTGGTGGCTCGAGTGGTGACTCGAGAGGGGCTCGAGTGAGTGGCTCGACTGGTGACTCGAGAGTGGCTCGACTGGCGATTTGAGAGTGGCTCGAGTGATGTGTTCCTGACGTCTCCTAGATACCTGAAATACTCCGAAATGCATAATGTATGCAAGGATGATGCAAGAACTACCTAGACATGCAAAGTGTGAAGAAAAGACTAGAAAATGATTCCAAACAATCAGTCATCCTAGCTAAATGCATGATAAATATATGCTAAGGAGAGACAAAATATAGTCATATCATTTTAATAAATTTTAATTAGTCATTAGATCCCTATATATCTCAGCTATTGGTATAATATTATTACTTGTTTTCATTTTTATTGGACTGGATTTTCTAAATTTTAAGATTTCTGTAAAAACACTATCACTAGTAAAAACTTGTCATATAGTTACTAATAATTCTGTAGTTATCTCATGATTGTTGTAGCAAGAAAAGATTAGTTACAAATTTGCGACCAAAAAATTTAATAACTATTTGGTCGTAGCAAATTTTTCCGTCGTCACTAAGTGTCGCAATGTGCTACAAATTAGAGACTACACAATTTGTGGGAAAATGCTACCATTTGCTATGAATTACTGTGTTTGTTTGAGACACCTAACGACTGAAGGATGCGTAACAATTAGTGTCAAATAGCCACGCAATTGTTGTCATTTATTTGCAACCAGAGGCTACAATGTTTGTGGTCATAAACTTGTAATAAAGTGCGACGAAAATCTTGTCTCTAATTAGTGACAGTTTGTTATATTATATTGTTTTGTAGCAATTTTTATGTGCTACATTATAAAATGATGTATTGCTAAATTATTCCAAATATATAAATTGGAAATCCAATTAATTATATGCTACAAAACCAATTTGTTACGAACATACAAAGCATGTTTCTTTCCATTAATCATCAAATGATATATAACTGTAATTTTACAAAGTAGTTCATCATTAAACGCCTTTTATCAAAAAAAAAGCTCTCAAAAAACATTATAAGTTTTTCTATTCATATTGGACTAAAGAACTTTATTGGTATGCTCTCGAAGGTCATGAACAATGGTTTCGGTTCTATTAACACTACCAGTAAGAAGATAATCACCCTTCTTGTTCCACTTCAGGAGAAAAATGGTCTCTTGTGTTCGTTGAGAGTACTTATCACGTCTCCTGGGACTGTGAAAAAACAAAACTAAATTTTGTAATCTAGAAACAGACTCTCTAAAATGTTTTATAGATAGAAACACTAACCACACAAGCTGAGAACGTGTGTCCATCTCTCTCTTTATGCCAACAACCTCCATTGTTGATTGTTCATCTCCATGGTCTACTTGCTGCATTGCAAACACCAAATAAGTATGAAATGTGATCCAACAGAAGCACAACAACGACAAAGGAAAAGAACACAATATATAGAAGTCATCTTAGTTGATCTTATTATACAGTGGCACACACACTCCCAGTGGCTGTTACCATCCCCTTTGAATCCCACACCATCAAACAATAGGACACACATATTTTTCCATGAAGCGTCAAACTTGGTACTATGGGCTGGTGTTATTTGTCTCTCTACTCACTTATCAGACTAGTGAATAGTGATCAAAAAGCTCAGGTCATGTTGAATAGTCCATAACAGAAAAAACACAAGAGTTATTGAAAAATAAAGATTCAACCCTCTATAATACCAAAACATTAAAAGCCAAGTGAATATACCTTGTAAGCACCAACATAAAACTCATTTTCGAGCATGTCCTCCAAGTAAGTGTTCATCGAGAACATAGACAAACTTCTTGAACCGAGATAGCCACTTGCAGTTCTTACAACAATTTACCTTCGTTCCTGCAAACATCGGAGGTTAAAACCTTAATCAAAGGTTCTTTACTTTTTCAATCTCCAGAACATTTGTTCATTTATGTGTAAAGACGAATAACTAACCAGTCCTTGACAATTTTTCTTCTTCCTCATGATCCAGCTCAGTAAAGAACGCCTGCAAGATATCAATGGTATTGGATAGATGGACTAACCTGCAGCCGACTACACCTGCAAACCAAGAAGTAAAATTCTTCTGTTATAATTCTCCAATTTCAAGCAGATTTTACTAATTCTGAAAAAGAAATTAGGGAACGACACAACAATGATGATTCTCTTGCTTCCCTTCTTTGCAGACCAACGGTGAAGTCTTGATTCAAAACTTGAGATTCTGGCCAAACCAAACAAATCTAGCAGTGTAGAGAGAAGCACAAAAAACAACAGGTGAAGAAAGAAAAGCAGAGTCATCTAGCCAACTATAAATCAAATCTTTGGAAAACTTCATTAGCTTTAAAAAAGACATCTAGCAAGAAACACTTTGAGCTCAGCCGAGAACCAAACCAAAACTTAGAGACATCTTGAGATAGTTGAACATGAAATATGTAAAGTGAAGATAGAAGAAAGTCTGAAACTTTAACCTGAACTCTTTGCAATTTTAGAAAGAATCACAAGCCCATCATTTATCTCTATCAGTAGACCATTACAGAAAACGAACGCAATAACCCTAAATCCAAGCAAAGCTTTCCATATCAAACTCCCCCATTACGATTGATGCAGAGTAGAAGAAGAGAAACTCGGTTTCAATTGTCTCCTAATCTCACCAACCTTTTGCTCCTCCTCAATGAAATCTCTGTTAGTAACCCGAAACTGGAATCGCGTGAGATAAAAGAAGACATCAACGGCAATAGAAACGGCGGTGCTATAGCTTGAAGGCGTAGTCAAAGACGAGCCCTGCCGTTTCATCGCCGCGTCGAGGATGATGAATCTGGAAATCTGAGGCTAATTGATGGATCTGGGACAAAGAGATGATGGATCGATCTGAAATCTGAGGCGGAACTGATAAAATCCACCAAAACTATGTATCAGAAGAAGAGGAAAAGAGTGAGAAGAAGCTTGATTTTTTCGGATGAAGAATTTGAAGGAGGAGAGACAAAGGAGAAGAGAAGAAAAATGAAATTTAGGTCTTGCTAAGAGTGAAGACAACCAAGTGATTTTTCTTTTTTAAGTGTTGAGTGTTTTTTTTAAAGTGTTGCGGTAAGTTAAAATTTTGCTAAATTATGGTTCATTGTTGGTGGTCCATAACTTTTAATATTTTTAAAATATTATACTACAATTCGCTACAATCGCCCATGTGCTACAAAAGATTATGTATGTCCCAAATCTTGTGACAAATTCGCTTCGACTTTGCCTTGTAGCATTTTGTCATTATTTTCCGACAAAAAATAACAAATTACTCACAAAAAAATCTTTCCAATAATTTGTCACTATTTAGTAACTTATTGTAGATATTTTTTGTTACAAATTTTTACGTATCAATATTACGTAACTATATACCAGGATTTTACTAGTGTATAACTACAAATTTATATATAATGTTTAACTATATAGTTATCCAAATTAAAGTATATATTCATGTCATTTCAATTGGTGATCACATTTTTTTTCGGGCAAATATAGTTATTGTTTTTAGCAAAATAATAAACATTGAGCCAGTTTCAAATGGTTTTCGATTCTTTCACCATTAGAGCTTTATAAAATTATTAGAAAAGTAACATTATTTATATTTCTGAAAATATAAATTTAAATATATATATATATATATATATATATATTTATATCTCATAATATAGTTATATTATTATATTATAATACATAGTGAAATTAATTTAATTTTGAAAATATGTAGGGGTAATATTTATCAGTTTTTGAATAATATTTACCAATTTTAGAATTTATAGGAGCAAAATATTGTGTATATAAATAAATTGAATAGCAATAGCAGTGACAGTTTTATGTAATTTTATGAAATAGTAAGGGTGAATAATAAATTGGCTTCAGAGCTCTCTGGTGACGATACATCTGTTTTTTCTCCAAAATGTTTTTTTTTTTAATATATAGGGGATGTTACCAATTTTTTTATATCAAAGAATGGATAAAACATGATGTTTCAAAAATTTAATATTATTTTTGTTGATTTTACTCCTTCGTGTGATAGAATTTTTTTTGTTTTATATGAATTGTAAACAAAAATTCAACACTGCCTCCGGCCTCAATATCTCTAGGCACGGCTCTGTCTCGTCGTTATCTTTTCTCAAATGTTTCCTCACTGAAGGTACCATGGAGCAACGTCGTTTGGTTTTCTCAGGGAGTCCCTAGATACTCATTCATCACCAAGCTAGCCATTCGTGATAGGTTTTCTACGGGTCAGTGGATGCGAACTTGGGGGCACAACCAATCATGTCCTCTTTACGGTGAACTCAACGAGTCTCGGGATCACCTCTTTTTTGCATGTCCTTACACGTTCTCCCTCTGCTCTGCTTTGTGTACCCACTGCAACGTTGACACACAACTCCACACTGGTTGGACACGCTCAATGCCATCATCGGGCGCTCATCCCTTGTCCTTGATGTTGTTCTGATTCGCATGGTTTTCCAAACGACAATCTACTACGTATGGAGGGAACGGAACTCGCGTATTCATATTTCCGTTTACCTCCCTTACCAAACGTTACTTGTCCAAATTGAGAAAGATGTAGCTGATCGGATCGAGCGCCAGCAGTATCAACCTCGCAGCAAGTTCGAGACCCTTCTCACTCGCTGGCGTTCGCTTCGAAGGAGTCGTTAGAGCCTCTCTCTTCTCCTATTCGTCCTCAAGCTATTGTATTATCGCTATGTTTGGTTTTTGGCTTACGGGAACTATGTGTTTTTTTTTCCCTTGAACAACTATATCAACTCTTTGTAAGTATTTAACATTTCAACCAAAAAAAAATTAATTAATTAATCATTCCCTATTATTAATTAGAAAGTACATTTGGTAAAGTAACCTTTTATTTGTAAGATTTACATAATTAAACTCTTGCCACTTAAATAAATATCAAAACTTGAAATTATTATTTGTAATATTCAAACAACATACTTATAATAATTTTAAAAACAATTAGTATCCATAATTTAAATATTTCATATACTTTTAATTTGCTAAAAAAAATAATTCTGGCGGATCATGTTATGGAGCAGATTAGAGTTTAAACAAATATGATTATATAGTTTTTTACGGTTGGTTTACTAAAATATACAAAATATTTTAGTCTAATTTCAAATGAGTTAACGAGAAGTGTTACGCTAATCTTAAATGGTACCAAACACAAAATACAATTCATCTAAAAATTATAGAAACTAACTACTAAAAAATACATATTAAAACAAAAACAAAAAAATAACATACATTTTAAAAAAAATATTAAAAAATTTATTCCGCAGTTTACCTCATGTAAAATCTAGTCCCTACTATATTAATTCGGAAGTACACAACATTAAGTGTAGTCCATATCATTACAAATTAACCTAATTTTATTTTCATTAAAGGTATTAATGTCTAATCAGATTTACGACCAATTGTAGTAATTATTCAAATAACCAGAGGAGAAAAACATTTATTTTTAACACATTTATGATAGATTGGGTTATGGGTTGAACCCAAAATTCTTTTTTCAAAAAATCATTTAACATATCGTTATTAAAATCATTTTTCATAAACAAACCATAATTATCATTTTCAAACAAAATTTTGGTTTGTAACCATTATTAATTAAATTACATTTATTACACACCATCTCTATACAAATATGCAAAGATTTGTGGATTTATGTTTAGAGATGGTGGAGAATTTGATTTTCAAGTTCGATCAGGGAAAAACAGTTTAATTGTAAATTGTAATTTTCAAGATTAACTTGATATTTTTACAGAATATGATAAATATTTAACATATAAAAAAATTACCAAAAATACTCTAATGTAGTTTTAAAAAATAAATATATTTAACATAATTATAGCAGACCACAGGTTAGATGTAATGAGTTATATGATAAAATGAGTTATGATCTTATAACGTACAACAGACTAAATGTAAAATATTAAGATTATATGATTAGATTGTTTAAAAACTAACAAAAATATCAAAAATTATTTTAACATATAAAGAATATACACAATTTTGGTATAAAATAAAGTTCAACCTGTTCAATAGCACAAATACTCATCTAGTCATCTTAGTATAGAGTAAGTAGCTAAGATAACCCTTCACAATTATAAGTCTAATTTCCAGTTATGTCTTTTCAATCTTTGGTAGATATGATTGGCTTGCTTATTCCAACAAATTTAATTTGGAGTACAATAAAAGTACCAATCATATACATAAAAGTAAGGTTTCACTCTCTCCTTATTGGTCTATTTAGCATTTTTTTTAAATAATATTTATTTTAATTAAATAAAAATATAAAAATGTACATTAATCTACACACTTTACTACTAAATTGTAACTGCAATTACATAAATAATGAATTGACTATTTTTTTCATTTATTTTCATTCAAACACACTATAAATTATAATTGTAACTCCTTTAATTAATTTATTTTAGAAATGTAACTTTCATCCCTTGAAATCCTATAAATAAACATTCTCACATCATCATCCACTATATCTCAAATTCTAAATATTTTCTTTGTTTTGTTTATGTTCTTGTATGGGATCAAAATTCATGGTAAGAGTGTGATTATATATTTTGTTAAATTAATCTTATATTTTCTTCAATTTTATTTCTTTGTTTTTATGTATTTCTTCCTTCCTTTGTCTTCTTATTAATTTTATTTTTCAATTATATATGTATAATAAAATATTTTAGAAATGTAACTTTCATCCCTTCAAATCTTATAAATAACCATGTGATTATATATTTTGTTAGATTTATCTTATATTTTGTTCAATTTTATTTCTTTTTTTAATGTATTTTTCCTTCCTTATTTGTCTTCTTATTATTTTTAATATTCAATTAAATATGTATAATAAAATTTTGGTGACTGTAAAAAATAATTATCGATGCAGATTCAACAATATTAATTTTGATTAAAGCCCAATGAATGAATCAAGCTAAATAATTCATCATCATTCATGTATATTTGTTTTATTTTAAAAATTATGGAATGTTTTCACAAAATAAACTATTATAATAGAATTATTCAATCAAAATAAACTATGTACCAAGCCCGTATTAGCCCTTAGAGTCTAGCTAAGGTGATGAAGTTGTCTAAAGTGACTTGTTTAATTCTGTTTGTAATAGTTCTATTCTAGCTATCAATGTATAAAGCTTAAAATCAGTTTATGAATCTCTTTAAGCCACTGTGTTTATTGCTTAAACAGAGGAGAGAAATAGAGAAAATAAGAGAAAGAAAGCAGAAGAAGTTCAACAATTAATAATAATACGAAAGTTGATAAATCTAATATGTTGAATTGTATCAAGCCCGTATTAGGGCCTGACTGATTCAACCGCAGCGTTTGCGGTTACGGTTGCGGGAGATTGCGGAAGTGGATGATTGCGGTTTCAAGCGTTATTAAGCGTTTTGAATGACTGGTTTAGTGTTTTAAAATGGGTGCGTTTGCGGGAGTTTACGACTGGTTGACCAGCAGGTGCAATAACAGTTAAAACATAATAAATGTAATATATAATTATATAAATGTTTAAAAATATCAAAAAAATTATTAAACTTGATTTATAATTAAAATTCATTAAAAATGCTAAAATAATTATTTAAAAAAAAAAATAAATTTCATATTGAAATACTTATTACTTTATGCATTTGGCTTTTTACCAAAACTTAAGTAATTTGATAAAATGACAAAACATATGTTTTAGAACGTAGATCTTCTTTCTTAAATCTCACACACTTAATAAGTTCCGTGGGGCTCGGTGGTAATGATCAAACGAGAGTTGAGAAGAGTCACTCGTGATTTGTTTTTATATTTTTCACAAATAATCTTATTTTCTTAAATTTTTTGACGAAATGTTATATTTATTTAGAATTTATTGAACTCGTGCGATATGCCATTAAATATACATCAAGTTTTCCGGATTATTGTTAATTGAAATCTTATTTTCTTCCAATTGTTTATTTTTTAATATTTTTAATCGTATTCGTACTTTATTTTATCTCATCCTTAATGAATAAAATAGCTAGGTAAAAGATATATAAAATATATATTTCATTATCATTGATTTTTTTCAAGTTAAAAAAAAAAAAAAATCAAAACGCAATCGCCCACAAACGCAAACGGTTGCGGGAAACAGCTTTTGGAATTCAGTGGTTTGAAGCGGTTGGGAGCGATTTGAACCGATTGGGAGCGGTTTGTGTGATTGGTACTAATCGCTAGCAACCGCTACCACCCGCAAACGCAGTGTTTGCGGGAGCTGGCGGGAGAACCAATCAACACCTTAGTCAACCAAGAAACTGAATCCGACTTAAACTTTGGTTGATTTCTCACAGTAGAGACATGTTTAATGATTCCGATTTGAACACCATCTGTTACAAAAAAAATTAAACAGAGAAATAAAAAGAAGAAGGAAACTGTGTTAATTACAAACCTACAAACAGAATATGGAAATAGACAATATTATCACGTCACTATAGAACCTTCGACATGAGTGTCCTCCTACAAGAGTGGGCGTATCCCGCATTCACCTATTTCCCATTTTTCACTGTCGACTTCGAACTTGAAGAAAATCTCTATGGATTCCAGATTTTTTACTTCACCTTCGAATATGTACAGATGCTCCGTTAAAAGTGGATTTAGATTTAGGCTTTCTGAATAATAATTGTGACCACTCTGTTTGTCTACGATGGTAAGATATACTGACTCACATTCCTCATAATCAGATTTGTTACCCTTTCTAACCAGCAAGATGCAAGCCTTAAATCTCAAACATGTAGGAAAACGCCTCTGATTCAACTTCATTACCAAAGAACCTCCAATGGTAGCTCGATAAGTGAAGAACACAGGCACTTCTCTACCTGACAAAATCGCATATTCACTTGTTGATGTCTGGATGATGATGTCTCTCCCATTTTCATTCAGTTTCCAGCAGTCAATAAATTTGAGACAAACCTCCGGATTGGGAAAGGAGCAAGCAAGTGTCTCCAAGGACTCACAGTTCACCGCATCTACATATTTTAAGGAACCGGGAAGATGTCGAAGTGATACCAGCTTTGTGCATTTGTTGAGTACAAGTCGACGTAAACGAGACATTCCATTGACCCATGCAGGAACTTCTTCTATTCTTGTATCTCTCAACTCCAGTTCTGTGATGATGTCAAAAACATGTGAGAATTTTTCAAGGTCTTTCCAGAATGTTACGCGCAAGTCATGAAGTCGAGAGCATGACTTGATCCACAAGGGAAATTCTTTTACCAAAGTTCCACATAGCATAAGCTGTTTAATGTTTGTAGAAATCACCGGAAAACTTATTAATTGCGAACAACCAGTGACATCAAGTTTTTCTAGAGAATCCAATACGATGTTGATTGGAATAACTTCTATCTTTGAGCATCCTTGCAAACTCAACGTCATTAACATATGGAGGTTTCCAACAGAGGAGGGAAGCTCCACTAGAATTGAGCATCCACTTAGATTCAATTTCTGGAGATTAACGATCTTTCCAATTGAAAACGGAAGCTCCACCAGACTTGAGCAGTTATAGAGATCCAATTCTTGGAGATTAATGCAATTTCCAATAGAAAATGGAAGCTCCACCAGACTTGAACATTCATTGAGAAGCAATTTCTGGAGATTAATGTTATTGCCAATAGAGGATGGAAGCCCCATTAGACTTGAGCATCTCATGAGTTCTAATTGGTAGAGATTAATGCAATTTCCAATAGAAAATGGAAGCTCCACCAGACTTGAGCAATCATTGAGATACAATTTCTGGAGATTAACGTTCTTTCCAATAGAGGACGGAAGCCTTGTTAGATTTGAGCATCTCTTGAGTTCCAATTCTTGTAGATTAATGCAATTTCCAATAGAAAATGGAAGCTCTATCAAACTTGAGCAGTTATAGAGATCGATTTTTTGGAGATTCATGCAATTGCCAATTGAAATAGGAAGCTCCACCAGACTTGAGCAGCCATAGAGATCCATTTCCTGAAGATTAATACAATTTCCTATAGAAAATGGAAGCTCCACTAGACTTGAGCAACAAACAAGATTCAATTTTAAGAGATTAATGCAATTTCCGATAGAAAACGGAAGCTCCACTAGACTTGAACAATTATAAAGATCCAATTTTAGGAGATTCCGGCAATTTCCAATAGAAAGCGGAAGCTTCACTAGACTTGAGCATTCATTGAGACACAATTCTCGGAGATTAATACAATTTCCAATAGAAAACGGAAGCTCCAATATACTTGAGCATTCATCGAGACACAATATCTCGAGATTAACATTATTTCCAATAGAGAGCGGAATCTCCATTAGGCTTGAGCATCTATTCATATCCAATTCTTGGAGATTAATGCATTTTCCAATAGAATACGGAAGCTTAACCAGATTTGAGCAACCATAGAGATCCAATTCCTGGAGATTAATGCAATTTCCAATAGAAAACGGAAGTTCCACCAAACTTGAGCAGCAATAAAGATCCAATTCTTGGAGATTAATGATATTTCCAATGGAGGAGGGAAGCTTCACTAGGCTTAAACATTCATTAAGACATAATTTTTGGAGATTAACATTATTTCCAATAGAAGACGGAAGCTCCATTAGACTTGAGCATCTATTGAGATGCAACTCCTGGAGATTAAAGCAATTTTCAATAGAAAAGGGAAGCTTAACCAAACTTGAGCAGCCATAGAGATCCAATTCCTGGAGATTGATGCAATTTCCAATAGAAAACGGAAGCTCCACCAGACTTGAGCAGCAATAGAGATCTAATTCTTGGAGATTAATGATATTTCCAATGGAGGAGGGGAGCTTTACTAAACTTGAGCAATGTTGCAAATTTAAGTTCCAAAGATTAGTAGCATTCCCAATAGAGGAAGGAAGCTCCACTAGACTTGAGCATCCAACAAGATCCAATTTTAAGAGATTAGTGGCCGTTGAGAGATAAGGAAGCTCCTTTAAATTTTTTGAAGATTCCAAATCCATCACCTTGAGATTGATAAGCGGCTGCAGTAATTAAAAAAAACATAGCACATGAGAACAAATTTGGTAATGAAAGAATTTAAAAGGGTAAAATTCACTCTTTTATCTTTAGATTTGAAACTAACAATTTTGACACATTAATCTCATATAAATAATAAATAAAAATGAAACAAAATAAAACTCAGAAAAGAGTGGTAATGCTCACTTGAAATCCTTCCCACAATTTCTCGAGCTTACTTTCTTTCAATATTATCTTGACAAGGAACTTCGGATTAAAGTTAGAAGGCAAACATGTCATCGGATAATAATGCCAGTGCAGAATTCTTAGTTTTGGAGGTAGATAGTCTAGACCTTGTGGTAAGTGCAATCTCTTGGTACTATAACAAACATCATTAGAGAATCTCAAAAATTGAAGATTGGGCATTTCTTCAAAAGCTTTCTCACTTATAATTAATTCGTCCACAATCGAAGAAATGTTCAAATTTATCCCTACAACACTTTTACTACCCTGAAAAAGACACATATATAAGAGTAGAGATAGTCAACTATCAAATGTATCAAATTTGTATAGGCAGTAGAGGAACTAAAGTATAAATGACAAAACTTACTGTATGATGAGTGAGAACTTCCCAAATCTCTCTCGCATTAACTAAAAATTGACGTTTCCCAGGCTCATAAAGCGATTGCTTACGAACAATTTCTCTACCCAATAGAACTAGTAAATTATGCATCGGTGAAAATATCTCTTCGGATATGAGAGATTTCTGAACTAAGACATGAAGCCCTTGCTGCACGTCCGAGAATATGTGACAAAGAGTATCTTCAAAGGTACAATTGATGCCTTCATCGTTAAAAAAACATGCTATGTGAAGAAATAAATCTTTGTCTTCATCATTCAAAGCATTGTAACTAAACCTTAAAGTGCTCCCAATTTCTTCATCAAGGTGAACCCTTAACCTTGGTAATTCACGTTTCCACTCTTCCTTAGACATTCCTCGGAAATAAGAACCCATAACCCTAAGTCCCAAAGGGAGATTACCTGCAAGTATTGTAACTTTCATAGCAAGATCCTCGAAACCACCATATGGGGAATCTTGACCAAAAGCATTCATGCAGAAGATTTGAAGAGCCTCATCATCCGGTGGAAAATCCACATTGTAAATATGTTTGATCTGAAATGCCTTCAAAAGTTTTTGGTCTTGTGTTGTGATGATAATCCGAGATCCAGGACCAAGGCATACCGCTTTTGGCAAGACACGTAATTGTACTAATTGATCCACCCCATCAAGAACAATAAGAACTTTCTTCCCCATCACAAAGTTTTGTGCAGTTCCTAAATGATGAATCTTGATATCCTTTTGGTTAAATAATTGAGATAGAAATTGTTGCTCTAATTGCAACTTCACATCGTGATCATCAGAACAAATTGGTCTTGCATAACTTGGTTTGAATTTCATAAAAACACTCAGTTGAAAACCATCAGAGATTTGATTATGTAGAACTCTAGCAATGGTGCTCTTACCGATTCCAGAAGGACCTAAAATCCCAACCTTCCTCCTTTCATTTGTTGAGTCTAAGCAAAGCAATTGTTTCATCTTTTGTATATGATCTCCCATCCCAACTAAACCATCAAGATCACTTGATGGTGTGTAACTAATCAATCTTTTGGAAATTTCAGTGACAATTTCTTCAATCATGGCAGCTTCACTTTCCCTACCAATAAAGAGTGAGATCAATACATATTCTAAATTAGTAATATGAAGTTTGACATATGGACTCAAAAGGTATATATTATATTTTGATGTGTTGAAATATTGAGTAAAGGACAAACCAGTTGTTTGAATCATAACCAGCAATTGTAGCTACTTCCTTAAAAGCTTGTCTCCATCTGCTAATGTTCTCCTTTGTTCTTCCCTTACAACTTTTCTTAAAAGCAGTTCCAAATTCTCCAGTCAGCTTTATAACATGAGATGGATCAACTTCACAGAAAATGGCAAACACTGTTAAACCAAACTCTTTCTTGCATTTCATAATCTCCACCAATTCGTCAAGACACCACTTTGAAGAAGCATAGTTCTTCGAGAGTAAGACAATAGCGATCTTAGATCCTCTAATGGCTTTAGTGAGTTCAGTACCGATGGATTCTCCTCTCTTAATCGCATTATCAATGAAAAGAGTAATTCCTTTTCTTTGAAATTCTTTTTGAATGTGACTTAGAAAGTTTCTGCGAACGTCTTCCCCACGAAAGCTCGGAAAGACATGGTGAGTCCAGTTGGAAGTCAAAGCAGATAGAAGAGTTGGAGGAGATGTTGAAGAAGATGGAGAAGATGTAGAAGAAGAACCCACGTTTTTGTTTTCTTGATGGATTCTGAATTTTCTAAAAATGATGAAGAAGCTTATTGTAGCAGTAGCAAAAATTGTGAGGAAAAAAGAAAAATCCATTAACATAAGACTCAGAAAATCTCAAGATCAAAAAAAAAAAATTTACTTTGTAGTGCAGCTGAACGAATGATGTACTACAAAGAGGGGTTTGTGTAGATAAATTATTGAACACGTTATCTTGACTCCATCTACATTATCGAACACGTTATGTCGTTATCTTGACTCCATTGACTCAACACCACAGAAGTAGCAAGTCAATGGATGTTTACTAACCTTTGGTCGACAAGGAATGAAAATGAAAAGATCAGGCTAAGAATGGGCTTAAATATATAATGGGCTATGTAATTTAGCTAAGCATTTTTAAGTGTTTTATTTTTTATTTGTCTTCAACACTCCAAAATCCAAATGCATCATCGACACTAAATGAGAGTTATTACCTCCCTAAGCCTAAAAAAAATCTAATTGGTATTAAATGAGATATCGCATGGACTATTATTGTTAACGAATTCATTAAGAATTGAAAATTTTAATTTGGGTTAATGTCTTAATGGGTTTTGCTGCTTATGCCCACTCAATCTGGTTAGTGCTAACGTTATTACACTTATTATTATACCCGAGATTTTATTATTAACATTTCATGCAAGCTTTGTCTAATTAACGTTTTGAGTTTTATTTTAATGAATTTAAGTTGTTTAATACTTAATTGTGTATGTTTTTTTTTATATATTTATAGACAAGTAAATATTATATCCATAGACACAAAAGTCACAAAACCATAAACTAATTGACCGGTGTTTTAACCGGTCTGACCAGTTGTCCCAATAACCCCAAAAACTCCCAGTTCACTTTCCGGTATGGTCTTACAAACATTGGAATTAAGTATCATATATACCCTGTAGATTTATTAGAGAGACAAGGGTGTAGCTACGATAACCCTTTAGGCCTTTACAACCATGATTCTTATCTAGTTATGCCTCTTCAATTTTTGGTAGGGATGATCGGCTTGCTCATTCCATCTTATTTATTCACAAATTCATGCAAATGTCTACCGCTCGCTCAATACTGAAACTTTGGAATGTTGTCGATAAGAGTTATTACCTCCCTAGACCAGGTTGAAATAAATATTGCAAATAAATGAATAATCTAGGTGAAAATTTTAAAATAAGGCTACAATCTTTAGCTCCCTTACGTGACAACTCACATACAGTACATATATTCATAGTTCTATATTGAATATATTGAATGAGGCCCCAACATCTAATCCACAGGGTTGATTGAAGGTACAGTAGTTTTACATTTCTTGTTGGTTGTGAATCTTTGTGATGATGGTTTGGGAAGAAAAATGTTATAAAACTTCCCCAAATAGAGCAACGGGGCTATGATAATAGACGGGTCATATCATTCAATTCTATTATCATAAATGAGAGATCGTTACTATTTGGTTTGCTTTCATGTCATGGGTTTTTGTTGACTCGAAGAACAGTGAGTCTCTTCTTGGTGATCCAACATGTCGTCGTCGTCATCTCAACTTCCTTTCGATACATCTATGTCATTGTGTAATTGTCTTCGTTGAGACATCACTTGTTTTCCAGTTTAAAAGTCCAAATCCACCATGTTGTCTATTTTTTCCGGTTAGAATCCTAAAACCATTACCAAGTTGAATCCAAATCAAACTAAATTGTACTGAATATATTTCAGCCAAAGCAACGATCAGTTGTTGTAAAGGAATCCTAGCTAGCTAGTTAGAAAGTTGATCTAGAATATATGTCCCAATCATGTTGATTTCAAATGTCTTCTCTCTTTACAAAAACTATTGTAAAAATAAAAACCTATGGAATTCCATAAACTAGTTTAGAGTTCTCTGCCGTGAAATTCTCTACCTGTAAAAGTAAACCATGCATATCAATTAAACTAGCTATATAGGATGTCATTATATATAAGTGTTCAAGAAAGCGCTAGGCGGTATCTGGGCGGTGACCCAACGCCTAGCGCCTAGAACGCTTAGTCGGGGCCTAAACGGTTTTAGGCGGTTTAGGCGTTTACAACATAAAACATTATATATATATAATTATATTAAAATATATGTTATCAAAATAAAAAATTTATAAATTATAAACAACAGTAAGAAAAATACATTTATTTAAGTTATATTAACAACATATAAATGTTTATAATTACGTATATAGATATAAAACATAATAATTTAATTATATGTAATTTAAAAATCAAAAATAAATATTAAAATAAAATGTATGTAATTTTAAGCGGGTTAAGCGGTTATCTAAGCGGCTGTTGAGCGCTTAGCGTCTAGAGACGGCCGCCTAAACCGCTTTCTTGAACACTGCTATATATATGTGCTCCTAGATGATCTCGATGCATAATTGAGCAATGCGCGTGTGTGTAGGTATAGTATAGTATAGTAGTAGGATAATGAGGAGCAGAGCATGCACGTGCTATTGAGTTTGTGCAACATGGTACGTTAAAATCAGGTCGTGGGGTCGCTTCTTTGAAATTGAACCACAGTAAACTCGAAAAACATTTCCCTGATGATATGAATTGGATCCTATGCATTCATTTCTGAATCATGTTTCCTTACCCAACATTTATATTCCTCATTTAAAACTGAAATTTACTTCTGATGATAATTATATCCCTACAACAATTATTGAAATTTCACCAAAATTAAAATCAGTAAAGTAGCGTAATGGCTTCCTAAATATAAACGAAACCCGAAAAACCCGTAAAAATAGTTTTTTTTTTTGGTGAATAAATATTGTTAACTTGAATAAGTATATAACATGTTCAGAAAAAAAGAATAAAGGTGCAATTTTGGGTGTCGATTCCTCAACCTTCTAAACTGCTAGTGCTTCTAGTCGGTGAGCTGTTGGTCTCTTTGAAAAAGTAAGGATCCATACTAACATATCATCTATTTTAATTATTACACAATAATAATAAATATATATACATTAAAGTTATTGACCAAGAAGAAGAAAAAGAAAGCATAGGAAATGCTCAGTTAATCTCTGCAGATGGTCCTTACAAGTCTGCAACCAATACTCTGAATCTGTTATAATGTATTCCTCTGCCAATTGATATCATTCTGGTCAAATAAGAAACATCTACTTTAAATTTTTAAGTTTCACCAAACATATTTCCCTAATTTGACATTCCTAGATATGGGCTAATATGGAGTGTCTAAGCATTTAATCAAAATATATAGTTGCACAATAAATTCATTTTTTTAAAAAGCGGACTTTATAGAGATTCTTATGGATTTTGCCATTTCTTCATTCAAATATTATGAATGTGCCATTTTCATTTAAATTTTATAGATTTGCCATTTTTTATTTTTCAAAATGTCTGTTTTTATAATTTCTTTTGCTAAAATACATACTTCATATCAAATACTAAACCCTAAGAAAAAAATGGAACCAATAAAACCCAAACATAATGTGTTAGATTGTGCTTTTAAATCTAAAAAAATGGCAAATCTAAAAAGTTTAAGGTGAAATAGCAAAACCTATAAATGCCATTGAAAAAAGTCTCACTTTATATTTTCTGGTTTTTAAAACGGAAGGTACAAATTACATTATGGTGTAATTAATGCAAAACTCTAATCGATCCCTTACAAAATGATTTATAGCAGCCACTTCTGCAATAGATGGTTGGGTAATTAAATATTATAAAATCAGTAAATGGTAGATCAATATGGCAACAAGTAGTCAAGACTCTATATGAAAATCGGACTTATTTTCTGTAGATTATATCACATGTCATTCACACATTTTGGAGAGAGATATGGGGATTGGTGAGAGGACATTGAAAGTGTGCGTGTGAGGCAAGTTGGTGTGGTTAGAAGAGACGCAACAACAGTCAATTCAAATGTTCTTTAAAGCCTTTTTGGGATTTAGTTCGGACTTCCTCAGATATTTTAGTTTCATCCTAGTATTTCCGGTTAACAAACAACGTCAACAAGCATTTACTAAAATAAAATATGTAAATTTTAGGATTTTGTTTTTAGGTAGAAGCACAAATCAATGTACTGTATCTTGTGTAACACAAGTTGTGTTAGTCAATGGTTTTTTAAGTGAAATTTGGAATAGGTTTCTTCAAATTCACTCTTTCATCTCCCTCACACGTGTGATATCAAACTAACCATTTTCAAAAACCACATTGGTTTACAAAGGTGTAAACCCACATTTTGTCCGGCAAGCAATCATAGTAACAATATAATGTCTTGTTTGGGGCAACAAAGTTTAAAAGCAGTTGAACTAAAAAGAAAGAAGAAGA
>NC_025691.1:19614551-19625915 GCF_000633955.1 Camelina sativa
TTCCGGTTAACAAACAACGTCAACAAGCATTTACTAAAATAAAATATGTAAATTTTAGGATTTTGTTTTTAGGTAGAAGCACAAATCAATGTACTGTATCTTGTGTAACACAAGTTGTGTTAGTCAATGGTTTTTTAAGTGAAATTTGGAATAGGTTTCTTCAAATTCACTCTTTCATCTCCCTCACACGTGTGATATCAAACTAACCATTTTCAAAAACCACATTGGTTTACAAAGGTGTAAACCCACATTTTGTCCGGCAAGCAATCATAGTAACAATATAATGTCTTGTTTGGGGCAACAAAGTTTAAAAGCAGTTGAACTAAAAAGAAAGAAGAAGATGTTTACGGATGTTTAACAACTTTTCATCTCTCCACTTTTCCAAACACAACTCACACTGCTCACAACGTAGGAAACGTGTTCCCTGTCATCTACTCTTTTTCTGTCCTACCATGTTTTTTGATTGTTTCTTTCATCTCTATACGTTTTCACATTTATAGGTTTTTTTTTCAAAAAAAAAAAACAAAGTTTTCAGCCAGGATTATTGTGAATATGTTTCTAGATTTGAGATAATATTTTATATATACTAATTTAATTATATATAATGCATAAATACAAATATATATCAGATTTCAAATCAGTCCGTGACAGTCCATGAACCTTTTAACAGTTGTATAACAGCATTTTGTCAGAAAATAAGGTCACAACATATCTACATATACACGCACATAGCTTAGAGCCATACGTATATCACACAAATATCAATTATGCTATACAAAGCCACATTTCATATCGCATCTCTCCTCCAATGAGGATGTAGATGGTGCATACTGACGTGGCCTCTCTCTCCATAACACCTTGCTTCCCGTCTTCTTCGTCTTCGTCCTCACCTCATCACTAACTAACAACAACATTGTATCATGTCGGAAGATCATCACCGTTTGATGGATCAGATTTCTTCATCGGACCACTTCTCTTTAAACATCAACAACGATCAACATCTCCNGTAACACAAGTTGTGTTAGTCAATGGTTTTTTAAGTGAAATTTGGAATAGGTTTCTTCAAATTCACTCTTTCATCTCCCTCACACGTGTGATATCAAACTAACCATTTTCAAAAACCACATTGGTTTACAAAGGTGTAAACCCACATTTTGTCCGGCAAGCAATCATAGTAACAATATAATGTCTTGTTTGGGGCAACAAAGTTTAAAAGCAGTTGAACTAAAAAGAAAGAAGAAGATGTTTACGGATGTTTAACAACTTTTCATCTCTCCACTTTTCCAAACACAACTCACACTGCTCACAACGTAGGAAACGTGTTCCCTGTCATCTACTCTTTTTCTGTCCTACCATGTTTTTTGATTGTTTCTTTCATCTCTATACGTTTTCACATTTATAGGTTTTTTTTTCAAAAAAAAAAAACAAAGTTTTCAGCCAGGATTATTGTGAATATGTTTCTAGATTTGAGATAATATTTTATATATACTAATTTAATTATATATAATGCATAAATACAAATATATATCAGATTTCAAATCAGTCCGTGACAGTCCATGAACCTTTTAACAGTTGTATAACAGCATTTTGTCAGAAAATAAGGTCACAACATATCTACATATACACGCACATAGCTTAGAGCCATACGTATATCACACAAATATCAATTATGCTATACAAAGCCACATTTCATATCGCATCTCTCCTCCAATGAGGATGTAGATGGTGCATACTGACGTGGCCTCTCTCTCCATAACACCTTGCTTCCCGTCTTCTTCGTCTTCGTCCTCACCTCATCACTAACTAACAACAACATTGTATCATGTCGGAAGATCATCACCGTTTGATGGATCAGATTTCTTCATCGGACCACTTCTCTTTAAACATCAACAACGATCAACATCTCCATCGCTATCCCACAAGTCATAGAGAAGAAGAGATTAGGAACTCTTATCTAAGTGATTACAGTAACTGCAGCAAGAAAGACACAGCAGACTATGGAAGCTCTGGACACTCGTCAAAAGCTTCGGTATCGAGAGGACATTGGAGACCAGCTGAAGATGCTAAGCTCAAAGAACTAGTCGCCGTATGCGGCCCACAAAACTGGAACCTCATAGCTGAAAAGCTCCAAGGAAGATCCGGTACGTATATATATATATATATATTCTGTCCCTTAGTTATAAGCTTTTTCAGGATTCAGATTCTTAATATTTTGGGTTTCAATGATGAGCAGGAAAAAGCTGTAGGCTTCGATGGTTTAACCAATTAGACCCGAGGATAAACAGAAGAGCCTTCACAGAGGAAGAAGAAGAGAAGCTATATATTGCAAGCTCATAAGCTTTATGGTAACAAGTGGGCGATAATAGCGAGGCTTTTCCCTGGGAGGACTGATAACTCTGTGAAGAACCATTGGCATGTCATAATGGCCCGCAAGTTTAGAGAACAGTCTTCTACTTACCGTAGGAGGAAGACGGTGCTTCCTCTTAAGCCACTCAGTAAACCTAATCCTCACTTTTTTAATGATTTTGACCCTACTAGGTTAGCTTTGACCCACCTTGTTACCAATGATCAGAAGCAGCTTATGTTGCCCATTCCTTGCTTCCCAGGTTTGAGTTTGTGTTCTCTTTCCTTCCGGTTAACAAATCTCATATCCATACTTGCATATTTTAATTTAAACTTCTTCCATTTTTGTACCCCTTAGGTTATGATAATGNGTTTCTTTCATCTCTATACGTTTTCACATTTATAGGTTTTTTTTTCAAAAAAAAAAAACAAAGTTTTCAGCCAGGATTATTGTGAATATGTTTCTAGATTTGAGATAATATTTTATATATACTAATTTAATTATATATAATGCATAAATACAAATATATATCAGATTTCAAATCAGTCCGTGACAGTCCATGAACCTTNCATTCGATTTTTCACACCAAACCGGGAAGAGTGATCAGATGTTTGACAGAACGTCGACTGAGGAGAAGGAACCACCATTTTTCGATTTTCTTGGGTTGGGGACGGCGTCGTGATCTCATCATCATGATGAACAAGACTAGCTTCAGTTAGTTAGCAACAATTATGAAATGATTTGAGTCATTGTCGATGTAGTTTTGTTGCGTTAACAATAAATTTGTAGTTCAAATGTTGTTGTCCTTAGTCACATGCAGCATTCCTAACGCGTATTAGTACGTACGTACGTATATATATACCACTCGTTGGTAAAATATATATATATATATATATTAGTGTTTTTCATTACAGTACATGCCAAATTGTTGCACCTTCAAAACCAAACTTGATTTGAAGTATATAAAACATATGTGTACCACTTTATAGTTCTAACTAACTCTTATCTTATATGAAAATGTCAAATTTCGTCATTAATGGTCCAAAAACGGTGTGGAGTGAGAGTAACAACACCATGCTTCGTATATGAAGAGGAAGGTGACATATGGTAAAGCAGGGACGATGATGTGGAAATAAGAAACGACAACAAAAAAAAAGAGATAGAGAAGTCAAATAAAAGAGAATAATGTACTATTGTATTTATTTGGAGTATGCAGAAGTTAATGATAACATGCGATATTGATGAGGTAGCAAGATTCAGGCACAGATTCTGCAACAGAAAGTCCAAACATCCACTCTTTAAATTATTCTCACACCCATATTACATTTCATTGCTCCTTACTTATGCGTCTCATCGACCTCATGTCACCCACATGGCCCCTTCTTCTCTCTTTCTCCTACCTATTATTTTTTTGTAATAATCATTTCATTTATTTCATGATACGTACTATTTGTTGTATACCTAGCTATTCAGCTTAACATTTTTATATGATTAAATAAAAATAATCGATCGTGTTAAATTTGGACATAAGTATTACGTTCTCTTTACACTAAATCACTTGTTGTTTTCTTAGTTTACAACATTAGAAAAAATATCTGATTAGTGCATCGCAGAATTTTTTAACATTTTTTTGCGATTTGTCACAAGTTTTTATCAAACATTAAGGAAATATGTAGCCAAGAAGAGAAGAAAACGGTAAGCATTTCTAGCTAGTGTACTGGACCATATAGGAAGGCGTACGTTTGAATACCTCTGATTGAAATTAGACCAATTTAGATCACTTCAATTTATTGCTCTTCTAGGCCTAGGCCAAGGCCAATAGGGCCATGCCCAAGCCCAATCTCAGCTCTCTGTTTGGAAGTGTGATGATTTCTCGATCCAGAACATACAACATTATCATATGTCGATGGCTGATGGAAGCTGGAGAGTACTACCATTTGTAGTTCCATGTGAAAATTTCTTTTGATTGTAATTTATTTTAGATTTCGTTAAAATGAGGAATGGAACCAGTAACGAAATATATTGGTTGACAAAATCGAAACGTTGAAAGCAGATGCGTGAAAGAATATCAAACCAAAAGGACAACCAATAAAGGAGAACATTCATGTTAATTCATTAGGTATATAATGCAATAATTTAATATTGATGACTTTAACCTTTTTTTTTTCAGAAAGAAAACACCTTTTTCTGTTCGTTTCCTTAAAAAAGCTGAACTACTTTACGAACTTATACGTATCGGTCTCTACGTAGTATGGATGGTCCAGGTGAAAGCTGAGAGATGGGAGGCCTCTTACGAATTCTACCTAACTTTATTCCTCCTTTCTTGACATTTTAGATAAATATTTAATAACTTTAGTCATATGATAATGTTTCCGGTTAATCATTTATAAACATATGCAAGAGACTTATACACGTCAAGGCTCACGTTAAATTAGTTCATTCCTTATCGTCGATGTTCGAATTGGTGATCTTTAAAATTATTCTCTTTTTTGGTGGCCAACTAGTATATCGATTGAGCTACCAACGTTAAGTAAGGTTTAATATTTGCTTTCTAAGTACAATTCTTTCTTCTATTACTTTCTTCAATCGAGCACTGATATGCTCAAATTTACCCTAGAACTACTCTCTCAAATTAAGAGATCACTGTAGTATTTAGGGATCATATCCACAAAGACTCTAAATCACACAATAGATTTATTAATCTTTTAATTAAGCTAAACATAAATAAATTGAATTAAAATCAAAAGAGCAAGAAAATCAATAAAAGAAGAGTTAATTCAATAAATGAAAAGATAAGTTCAGAGAAATTCTCAGGAAATTCATAAAAATCAGATGAAATAATTGTTAGGATTTATTAAGAACAATTCTAGAACTCAAATCACAAAGGTAAAATTAACCAGCTCTCGCTGCAAAAATTATCGAAGTCTAAAAACTAGAATTCCAAATCTCTTTGCAAATCCTAATGATTAAACTAGCATTAAATTCAGGTTTGATAAGTTCACAAAATCCCTAAATCAAATCTTTTTGTAAATAGGTATTTTGCTCATCTAAGATTATTTCAGGAAATTAATAACACTCTCATGTCTATCAATTAACCTAAGATCAGATTCTAGGTTGCTCTCGCTACTCTAGAATACACAATAAACCAATGTAGATGAAGAATTCTATAGATATTAACCTAACAATCTGATAACCTAACAATTCATGAATTCCTTTGAAAACCCTAAACCTAACAAGAGATCTACTCAGACATGATCAATGAAACAAAAATCATATTCTGAATAAATTGCATTAAAATATTAAAAGAAGTAGAAAAGAAGCTCTGAATCTTCTCTAGAAGGAGTCTTGATTCTTCTATCCAAAAACTCTTTAAATCTCTCAGGGTTTTCTCTCCCAAAAGTTGCAGGAAAATAAAGTTTAGGTCTAAACAATGACCATAAAAATCCTATAAATATTCCTAAAACACGACCAGGGACTAATGATGCAAATATGGAAAACTTTGGGGCGATTCTGTAAATCTTCAAAACTTGTGAGAAAACTTCCGATCTTCTGTTGGATGATGCATCGATCGACACCATCACTTGCATCGACCGATGCTTATGTCTGAACTTGTTTTCCAACTTCACAGCTTAGCCTCAATGCTTGAATGTGCTCCAAATCCTCCTATTTAGCTCCATTATGCTCACATCCATGCTAAATCCTATAAAGACTCAAAAGACTCTAAAAATACCAAAAAGACTCTATAAATAAGACTTATATCATGGCTAAAAACACCTAAAAACCATGATATATCAACTCCCCCAGACTTAGCCTTTGCTTGACCTCAAGCAAAACATAAACTTAGACATGTGAAAGAGGTTTGAAAATGCAGGAACTCATTTTCTTTTTAAAGTATTGTCATGATCATCCAAACCATAATTCATATGCTTAGCAGATAAATCCAAATCAAACCACCATGTACTTCTCATTGACTTTCGTAGCATCAATTTGATCATTGTCAAGAACCTTTTATATTCATTCTCGTACTATACCATAACAAGCAAGATATAACTTTTACCACATGTGGTACTCTTTCTCTCCCCCAGACTTATTCTATTTAATCTTCCTTTGAGCTTTGCTTTATTTTTTTTCTTTACTATCTTTTTTAAAAAAAAATCAAAAGTGTAGGCGAATAATGGGATCATCGGTAATTTACCTACCCCTCGCTTCCAAGCTTTGTGTGATCATTTGACTCAAGAGTAGAATAATGAGGTCACAGGTAATTTACCTACCTCTCTAAACAGATCAAAATCATCTCATTTTTTATTCTCTCTTTTTTTTTTAACAAAGCTCTCAGGAAAAATATTTCAAACTTTAAATAAGGGAGAGGAGTACCAATTTTTTTTTTCTTTTGAAATCTTACTTGTCAGGTGTGAACAAGGAGTCAAGCTCTATGAACATCAATCTCCTTGATGAGGTGAAAAGAAAAGCGCAGAAATTACTTCAGGCTTTTATGGATTCTGTTGAAAATTCGGATGTCTTTGGTACACTGGTCAGCCTTTGGACTTTTTATTAGTCGGATTTGTGAATTCAATCTGCAGCATTAATCAACCAAGGCAGTACACTAAAAAGAAAAATCATAGTTCCCAGCAAAAATTTTGACTCAATAAAACATTTTTTTTTTCAAAAACAAAAACATAGTTAGTAACTGCCTCCCCCAGACTTAAACAACATTGTCCCCAGTGTTATCAAGTAAGAGATTGGCGAAGAAAAATAAACAAAAATGAAATAGTATTGAAATTGTGAACAAAATCGTGTTACCAAACCGGATGTTCTGCATCGACCAATGCTGATGGTGTGTCGGTTGATGCACTCTGCAGATGCAGAGAGTTCGAACATTACTCATGAGTTAGCTGCGATTAATTTGTGATTTTCTTGTTCCTTGGATGTTAGCACTGCTAAGAATCACTCATACACAAGATTAAACGTAACATGATAGATAGAAGTTCATAATTCAATACAAATTCAGATTGACTCAAAGCAAGAATAAAAAGGACTCAATTTAAATGAAAAAGAAAAAATCTATGAGTGGGTTGCCTCCCACTAAGCGCTTTTTTCAGTCATTAGCTTGACTGTGTCGGATCTCAGGCATCCGGTGGATCGGAACATGGCAATGAATGCTTCCAAGAGAGTTTCCTCTTCATCCAAGGGGGTGTGTAGGCAGTAGGTACATGAGATATGCCAAAGATGTGAGGAACAGGACCAGGGCGGGACTTAGGAATGGGTGGCTTTCTTTTAAGTCATGCAAAATCATCAACATAAGAAACAAGCGCTCTACGATAATCTCGTGGCTTGGTTAACTGCAAAACAGTTTTTGTACCTTTGAAATTCTTATTGATGATAGGAGAAGGAGATGCATACCTTGGCCTTACCTGTGGGTTCTAAACTATGGAATAGTGAGATTTCAGCTTTACAACTGGTCTAGGACTTGCAGCTAAGGAATCAACTCGAGAATCTTCGGTTTTAGACAAGTCCAGGTCAACGCGTGGAGGTGTGTCGATCGATGCAACAGCTGCATCGATTGATGTTGTGTCTGCAACTCGTATCTCTTCAACGATTCTGCAACTTTCCTCAGCAATCCGTGTTTCCATTACAAAAACGTCATCTACCAGCGACTTGTCATGGATCAGAACCTCATCATGGTCTCTAGTACTGATTAGATGATCTCCACTCCAATCCTCAAGCTTAACAGCTTGCTTACTCACTTCCTCAACAGTCTCCATCTCTTTGACATACCCAGCAGTAATGTCTCCATGAAGCTCTATGATCGGATCATCATCAGATGCAATTTCCACAGAAAATGTCTGACCATCAATAGTGGGAACCCTTCTCAGCTTGTCCATCTTAAAGTTCATGACCAAATCATCTACATTCAAGGCTATGTGTCCCTTTTTAACATCTATGATGGCACCAGCTGTAGCCAAGAAAGAGCGTCCTAAGATGAGAGGATCACTAGGCTCTTTGTCATATTTCAGCACCACAAAGTCGGTGGGAATCATGCAATCTCCAATCTTGATTGGAATATCCTCTAAGACACCTTTAGGAATCCTTCTGGATCGATCAGCTAAGATAAGAGAGATCTTAGTTGGCTTGAAATCTGTCATCCTAAGTCTCACAGCAACAGAATGTGGCATCAGGTTAATACTAGAGCCAAGATCACAAGGTGAGTGAGCAAACCTTCCTGTGGAGATAGAGCAATCAAGTACAAAGCTTCCAGGATCTGGTAACTTCTTTGCAATCCTACTCTGGATCATTGCACTCACTTTCTCATAGACAACCACCTTCCCTTTCCTCTCTTTCTTTCTCTGTCGAGGCTCATTCAACAAAATTGAGCTGACATCCTTGGTTAGCAAAGCTCCTTCCTCATGACTCAAACCATTAGTGACCATCCTCTTCACATATCGCTTAATCCCAGGAGAAAACTTGACAGCATCAATCAAAGGCATCTCAATCATTACCTTGTCCATCATAGCCTTGCATCTAGCTTCCTCAAGCTCCTGCTTAGACCTCCTAGGCTTAGGAAAAGGAACCTTAGGCTTATAAGCTTGTTTTGAATCCGATAGTGGAACTTGAAGCAAAACCGGAGTTGTGCGTGGGGTGTGTCGATCGATGCTGATGGTGCATCGATCGATGCTCTCGTTCTGGAGTGAGTTTGCCTCGAATGATAGTGATTGCATCGGTCGATGCATTGTGGTGGCACCGATCGATGTTGGTTCTACTTTCGTATCTTCGTCTCCTTCCTTCACCAGAATTGCATTGCGCATGCCTTGGATCCGTCTCTGTTCTTCTAGACAGAAGTTCCTCTTGTCTTTTAACAGATCCATCAGTCTGAATCACTTGATTCTCCAGCTTCTTAACATGAGTGTTTAATGCATCAAACTTCCCAGTCAGCTCAGTGTATACAAAATCAATCTTCCCATTGAAGTCTACTGTTAACTTCTGTTGACCTTCCAAAATCTGTCCAATCATTGATTCCATCTTGCTCTCTGAATTGGGTGGAGGGAGGGGTTGGTAAGAAGAAGAATCATAGTTCCTAGTAAAGTTGCTGTTTGGATTTCCTGTGAATGAATTCTTCTGACCAAATCTCTGATTTTGATACCCAGCTCCATACACATAGTTGACATCTTCTTTTGTAATATCTGGCTTTGGCTCAAAAGTCTCAACATCTTCAGCAAAATGGACAGACTTCTTTCCCACAAGAACATTGTGGATTGTATCCAACTTAGCATTCACCGCATCAAACTGGTTTGAACCATTGCCTTCATGTGCTCTTCTCCGCTCTAAGTCTGCATTCTTAGTGTTATTGCTTGATGCTAGTCTTTCAATCAACTGTTCAGCTTCATCTGGGTACCTTGTCTTGAAGTTCCCATAACTAGCAGCATCCAAAGCCATCTGATACCTCCAATCAATACCACTGAAGAAGATACTAATCAGTTGCACCTCTGAGAACCCATGATGCGGACAGTCTCTCTGGTATGCTTTGAACCTCACCCAAGCAGCTTTGTAAGATTCAGCAGATCCTTGTCTAAAGGTGGAGAGCTTAATCCTCAGCTCATCAGACATTGCATCATCATAGAAGTAGTTCAAGAATGCCACCTTGATATCATTCCAGGTCTTCAGAGATCCTGGTTTGAGTTGCCTTAGCCAATGAGAAGCTTCCCCAGCAAGAGAATAGGGGAAGAGCTTGCAGTAGAGATAGTCCTCTGTGACTCCATTCGTCTTGATGCTTGTGACTATATCCTCAAAATGCTCAATGTGGTCTAGAGGCTTCTCATGGGGCAAGTTCTAGAATGGCCTTTGTCCAGCAAGAGCAAAGTAGACAGGCTTCAACTCAAAATCATTCCTGGGGAATGGAGGAGGGACAATTGCGGAGCGGTTCCCATATAATAAGTCTGGTCTGTTGAAGTCCGCAATAGTCTTAACAAGCTCTCCATTTTTGTCCCGTCTAGCCTGATTGTGACCTTCCACGGCTCAGGCATTGTGTCGATCAACGCCAATGTTGCATCATTCGATGCCTTCTTGGTTGTGTCGATCGATGTCGTCATTGCGTCGCTCGACGCAACGTACATTCTCATCGACCACGAAGAGTTCTTCCTGAATAACTCGTCCTTCAGCATCAAGTTTCTGGCCTTGCTCGTTGTACACATGACCCTCTTGATCCCTTAAAACTCCAGTCTCATCAGGTGTCAATATGATTGTTTTGACCATCTTCACTGACTTGGCTGCTTTTGTGCTTTCACGCTCTAGTTGTCCTAACTCTTGGTTTGTAAGCTTAACAACTGGACCAATAGGATTTTTCTTGGTGCTAGGCTTAGGCATGTACTTGAAACACACAAGATAAAAGAAACAAAAGCGTGTGAGTAAAATAAGAAAAGAAAAATTTAGACAAAATCAAAGACTTTAATCTAATGGTGAATCAAAAGAGTCCCCGGCAACGGCGCCAAAATTTGATATGCTCAAATTTACCCTAGAGCTACTCTCTCAAATTAAGAGATCACTATAGTATTTAGGGATCGTATCCACAAGGACTCTAGATCACACAATAGATTTATTAATCTTTTAATTAAGCTAAACAGAAATAAATTGTATTAAAATCAAAAGAGCAGGAAAAGCAATAAAAAGAAGAGTTAATTCAATAAAAGAGAAGATAGGTTCAGGGAAATTCTCAGGAAATTCATAAAAATCAGATAAAATAATTGTTAGGATTTATTAAGAACAATTCTAGAACTCAAATCACAATGATAAAATTAACCAGCTCTCGCTGCGAAAATTATCTAAGTCTAAAAACTAGAATTCCAAATCTCTTTGCAAATCCTAATGATTAAACTAGCATTAAATTCAGGTTTGATAAGTTCACAAAATCCCTAAATCAAATCTCTTTGTAAATAGGTATTTTGCTCATCTAAGATTATTTCAGGAAATTAATAACACTCTCATGTCTATCAATTAACCTAAGATCAGATTCTAGGTTGCTCTCGCTA
>NC_025691.1:19626669-19636280 GCF_000633955.1 Camelina sativa
CAACTGTTCAGCTTCATCTGGGTACCTTGTCTTGAAGTTCCCATAACTAGCAGCATCCAAAGCCATCTGATACCTCCAATCAATACCACTGAAGAAGATACTAATCAGTTGCACCTCTGAGAACCCATGATGCGGACAGTCTCTCTGGTATGCTTTGAACCTCACCCAAGCAGCTTTGTAAGATTCAGCAGATCCTTGTCTAAAGGTGGAGAGCTTAATCCTCAGCTCATCAGACATTGCATCATCATAGAAGTAGTTCAAGAATGCCACCTTGATATCATTCCAGGTCTTCAGAGATCCTGGTTTGAGTTGCCTTAGCCAATGAGAAGCTTCCCCAGCAAGAGAATAGGGGAAGAGCTTGCAGTAGAGATAGTCCTCTGTGACTCCATTCGTCTTGATGCTTGTGACTATATCCTCAAAATGCTCAATGTGGTCTAGAGGCTTCTCATGGGGCAAGTTCTAGAATGGCCTTTGTCCAGCAAGAGCAAAGTAGACAGGCTTCAACTCAAAATCATTCCTGGGGAATGGAGGAGGGACAATTGCGGAGCGGTTCCCATATAATAAGTCTGGTCTGTTGAAGTCCGCAATAGTCTTAACAAGCTCTCCATTTTTGTCCCGTCTAGCCTGATTGTGACCTTCCACGGCTCAGGCATTGTGTCGATCAACGCCAATGTTGCATCATTCGATGCCTTCTTGGTTGTGTCGATCGATGTCGTCATTGCGTCGCTCGACGCAACGTACATTCTCATCGACCACGAAGAGTTCTTCCTGAATAACTCGTCCTTCAGCATCAAGTTTCTGGCCTTGCTCGTTGTACACATGACCCTCTTGATCCCTTAAAACTCCAGTCTCATCAGGTGTCAATATGATTGTTTTGACCATCTTCACTGACTTGGCTGCTTTTGTGCTTTCACGCTCTAGTTGTCCTAACTCTTGGTTTGTAAGCTTAACAACTGGACCAATAGGATTTTTCTTGGTGCTAGGCTTAGGCATGTACTTGAAACACACAAGATAAAAGAAACAAAAGCGTGTGAGTAAAATAAGAAAAGAAAAATTTAGACAAAATCAAAGACTTTAATCTAATGGTGAATCAAAAGAGTCCCCGGCAACGGCGCCAAAATTTGATATGCTCAAATTTACCCTAGAGCTACTCTCTCAAATTAAGAGATCACTATAGTATTTAGGGATCGTATCCACAAGGACTCTAGATCACACAATAGATTTATTAATCTTTTAATTAAGCTAAACAGAAATAAATTGTATTAAAATCAAAAGAGCAGGAAAAGCAATAAAAAGAAGAGTTAATTCAATAAAAGAGAAGATAGGTTCAGGGAAATTCTCAGGAAATTCATAAAAATCAGATAAAATAATTGTTAGGATTTATTAAGAACAATTCTAGAACTCAAATCACAATGATAAAATTAACCAGCTCTCGCTGCGAAAATTATCTAAGTCTAAAAACTAGAATTCCAAATCTCTTTGCAAATCCTAATGATTAAACTAGCATTAAATTCAGGTTTGATAAGTTCACAAAATCCCTAAATCAAATCTCTTTGTAAATAGGTATTTTGCTCATCTAAGATTATTTCAGGAAATTAATAACACTCTCATGTCTATCAATTAACCTAAGATCAGATTCTAGGTTGCTCTCGCTACTCTAGAATATACAATAAACCAATCTAGATGAAGAATTCTATAGATATTAACCTAACAATCTGATAACCTAACAATTCATGAATTCCTTTGAAAACCCTAAACCTAACAAGAGATCTACTCAGACATGATCAATGAAACACAAATCATATTCTGAATAAATTGCATTAAAAGATTAAAAGAAGTAGAAAAGGAGTTCTGAATCTTCTCTGGAAGGAGTCTCGATTCTTCTCTCCAAAGACTCTCTAAATCTCTCAGCGTTTTTTCTCTCAAAAGTTGCAGGAAAATAAAGCTTAGGTCTAAACAATGACCATAAAAATCTTATAAATATTTCTAAAACACGTCCAGGGACTAATGATGCAAATATGGAAAACTTTGGGGCGATTCTGTAAATCTTTAAAACTTGTGAGAAAACTTCTGATTCTTCTGTTAGATGATGCATCAATCAACACCATCACTTGCATCGAACGATGCTTATGTCTGAACTTGTCTTCCAACTTCACAGCTTAACCTCAATGCTTGAATGTGCTCGAAATCCTCTTATTTAGCTTCATTATGCTCATATCCATGCTAAATCCTATAAAGACTCAAAAGACTCTAAAAATACAAAAAAAAACTCTATAAATAAGATTTATATCATGGCTAAAAACACCTAAAAACCATGATATATCAAGCACCTCAAAACTTTTGTGTCCCGTCGGTTGCCATTATTGTTAAAGAAAGAGGACTCACCAACCACTTAGAACAGACTTCCGGTTTGGGGAAAGAGCATGCGCAGTCATCGTGCTTATAATTCTTCAAACGTGAATGGTTTCTAAGTTTTTTTGGGCCTTATTGTTCAGCCAAGTGAAAACAATCTAAAAGTATGCGCCTTAATCTTCACCTAATAAATATGTACTTCTCTTGTAGAACTAAAATACAAAATCCAATAATTATTTTAGTTTTTTGGTTTGGGAAACCATATATGAGCTCAATTCATGTATTAAATGAATTTGGGTTGCCCCTTAAATATGTGACATGCATGATGCATTTAACCAAATCAAGAACAACTTCTATGAAATGATTAGACAATTGAACCATTTTAATTGTTGATAAGTTTTAAGATATAAAGAGAATAAGGCATCCATAATATTTATTAAAAAAAGCAATATAATAAGTAAAAATAACCAAAATGAGTAGTAGTATAAACGATTAGTGAAGATGCAAACAGAAAGGAAAAGGACATTGCAAAAGAAGGAATATTTATTTCAAGCCAGAAAAAGAGACTTTTATGCTCTTCTTTTTAGCTTTTTTCAGTGCCAGTGGTTGGATTCTTTTCTTTAATCCGAAAATGAAAGTGAAAGATGCTCTGCTTTCTTTCTTTGGTTTTCATATTCCAATTTTCTCATCACTTATCTTAAATAAGTTTGACCCATTTACACTTAATACCAAAAACGTACAAGCTGAAACATCATGCTCTTCTGACATGCACTTACCACAATTTGGAGTTGAGAGTATTTATCTCTTGGGATCATGGGCAAAAACGTAATTGCGATTTCAGATAGATCACGTAGATATTAATCTAAAAGGTTTATATATGTTGCAACTTCATAACACAATGGAGAGAAATATCTACAAGTCCAAAAATATTTCTCTTTGTGATACAAGTATAAATATACTATATCTACTCTTAGTACGAAACAACAAAATATCTACACAGCGTTCCCTTCTTCCACAAGGTAACAATTAGCTAAACTCAACTCTCTCAGTTCATGAATGTATGACTATAGATTATTGTTGCATGCTCTCCCTGAAGTTCATAACTCTAGACATCGCTGCAGGGTTTGCTTGTAGACTGTAAGAAGTTTGAGGGACGACCAAGCTTCTTCTGTTGCTGTTACCCTTTGTGTCAAATCCATTGAACAAGCTGAACCCTTGCGTTTTTTTCTCCGGTTTTGTTGGTAACTTAGACCACACTGCGCTCTTAGTAGCTTGACCATTAATTCTAAGTGATTCTGAAACCAATCTTGCTCTTGTAGTAGAAGTTGTTGTAGTATTATTGATTCCTCCCTCAGTTTGATGATCCCTTGACCGTTTTCCTAAACATGGTGAAGTCTCTGAGGTAGGACATATGGGAACCGTACAGCCCCAATAGAAAGGGATAGGGTAGAAATTAGCATTAGGACCCGTTGGACTCCATTGGTAAGGCCAAGGAGAAGTATTATTAGGTGACATTACTTGCGGTGGAAGAAACAACCCTTGGTAGTTTTGGTTTTCTTGAGAAACTGAATGATCAGCACTTTTCTTCGCGGTGTCTCCTGACTGATGCTTACCAGTCTCCGTAACCGAAGATTCCGAAGAACCGAAACTAAGGATCGTTCCCGAGTGATTGTTATCACAATCCTCAGAAGTGACTTGCAAGTAATGGTTTGAAGAAGGCCATCCTTTGTTCTTGCGACGACCTGAGCCGACGGGAACGCTCCTCATGGATCCACCAGCTGTCCAATATCTCTGACAGTTCCTGCAGAAGTAACGTGGCTGATTCACGTTGTAGTTGTTGTAGTAACAGAACTTGGTGTTTGCGCTTTCGCATCTCGGACATGGAAGAAGCTTGTCCGGTTTCTTGAGAGCCGTTGATTTCTCTCCTGACGTAGTACTTGTTGTTGTTGTCGTGATCTCGCTCTGTTGATCACAGTTGGTCTTAGAGCTTATTGGTGATGATGAGATCTCAGATACTGCTTTTAACGGTTTGTTTAGATCGGATAGTATGTAAGGATCTTTGAATCTGTTATTCTCTTTCTCATTTTTATCAGCCAGAACCTGAAATTGTTTTGTAGAATTTTGATTAGAAATAGCAAAGAGCCATTTTACGGATATAAATAGTCTAGCCAATAACCAATATTTAGTGTTTTTAGTAATAATAGCTAACAAGGTGAGAAAGATGTTGAATCTGGTATCTAGTGTTCATAATTCAACTAAAAAATCAGAATCTATGCAATAGTTTTTTAAAAAAGTGGGATTATCATAATACTAAATGAAAAAATGGAAACAAAAATTAAACTCATAAGAAAGAGCATAAAACAGAGAGATAAACAAGAAAGTCTCAAAAAAATTACGACAACTCAAATCCCAAAAAAAAAAAAAAAAAAAAAAATTCAGATCGAGATCGACCAAATACTAGATTCCAACAATTCAGAAATGGGTCTCCCTCAGAATCTTAAATAAAATTGACCCACCATAGAATCTATCAAGAAGTTCGATGATAGGTGATTAACCAACACAACATAAGGGAAAGAAGAAAAAAAAAAGGATTCTCATGACATACCTTGTTTGGTCCAATCGTTGGAGAACAAGAAGACGACGAAGAAGAAGAAGAACCCTCCTTGCTTTGATCGGAAGAAACATCGTGAAAAGGGGACACCGACGACGGATCACAATGATTCACAGCCAGGAAAGATGTGATTGTCCTCCCAAACAATTTTATCTCCGTATCTCTAGTTTTAGACATAACTAAATTATGATGGAAACTTCTAGCTAGGTATATGAAGGTTTAAATCGTTTTATTCTTTCTTTAAAGATCGGAGCATGGAGAGAAAACAAGGGGCTTGGGGTTGGGTATTAATGACGATAGATAGTGCATAAAAGAAGAANCTATGCAATAGTTTTTTAAAAAAGTGGGATTATCATAATACTAAATGAAAAAATGGAAACAAAAATTAAACTCATAAGAAAGAGCATAAAACAGAGAGATAAACAAGAAAGTCTCAAAAAAATTACGACAACTCAAATCCCAAAGAACAAAAAAAAAAAAAAAAATTCAGATCGAGATCGACCAAATACTAGATTCCAACAATTCAGAAATGGGTCTCCCTCAGAATCTTAAATAAAATTGACCCACCATAGAATCTATCAAGAAGTTCGATGATAGGTGATTAACCAACACAACATAAGGGAAAGAAGAAAAAAAAAAGGATTCTCATGACATACCTTGTTTGGTCCAATCGTTGGAGAACAAGAAGACGACGAAGAAGAAGAAGAACCCTCCTTGCTTTGATCGGAAGAAACATCGTGAAAAGGGGACACCGACGACGGATCACAATGATTCACAGCCAGGAAAGATGTGATTGTCCTCCCAAACAATTTTATCTCCGTATCTCTAGTTTTAGACATAACTAAATTATGATGGAAACTTCTAGCTAGGTATATGAAGGTTTAAATCGTTTTATTCTTTCTTTAAAGATCGGAGCATGGAGAGAAAACAAGGGGCTTGGGGTTGGGTATTAATGACGATAGATAGTGCATAAAAGAAGAAGAAAGAAGATAGATAGAGAGAAAGAGAAAATTACAAGTCAGCATAGAGAGAAAGAGAGAGAGAGACTTGTGAAAATGTGAGAGCCACATGTTTTATTAAGGAAGTGGGCATTTTGAGATCTTTTTCACGCTCTTTTCGATTCCCTCTTCTAGTGGCGTTCTAAAAGATTTTCTCACCTTTCTCTTTGTTGCCACATCGGATATTAAAAGGAATATTTAGAGAGGAAAAAAAAAACACTTGGTTCGTAGTGTCCTCTGGTTTATTACAAAAAGCGTGTTTATAAGAAAGAAAATATTATTATCTAGTTACTTACTGCTTGTTCAAAATTGTGTTAACGTAACGTACCCAAAACGGATGATAAAAAAAAAGTCAGATGTACGTAACATGAAAGTCATACTAATAAACAAAAACATTTGAGGAAAAGAAGGGTTTTCAAGTTCTGTTCATATTACCAATCGAAACTTCTTGTTACATTACTTTCGTTGACGTATGTATTTAATATCTTCCTTAACTATTAACATAAAATTTTGAAACACTAACTTCATAGTATAATAGTTCAACGGTTGAAAGATTTAACATAGAGTTAAGAAACAAGTGTTCGAATTTCTCTGGTTGCGATTTTTTTAATCATGGTAAAAGTTACTAATCGGGTGTTAGTTAATACAGAATTAGGTATCTATCTATGTCCACTCTCTCTCTCTCTCTCTCTCGCTCGACAGAAATAGGTAACAAAATACATATCTTACAAGTTACAACAAGTAATCCGAGAAGGCATAAACTGTCAATGCCAGGTTGTGTAACCACGTGGCACATGACCCACTTCGTCTCCGAAACATCCTACATAAAAAGCCCACGTCAGCTGTAATAAAAGCACGTGTGGATTGGTCCATCAGGACTCTTAAAAAAGTTCATCTGCCAGGATCTAGCTGTTCGTCACGCATGTGACCAATGCGTATTCGACACGTGGATTAAGGGAACATATTTATATTCTCTTGTAGGGTTATTCATATATAGTAGCGTGAGCGTATCCAAATCCAAACATACCTAGCTAGCATCGTTCGTTGTGTTCTTTAGTTAATGATGGGAAAGAAAGTAATCAAAAAGAATTAGAAAAAAAAGTTTGTGGTGGTAAGAGAGGCTATGTTCTGGTAGTGTCTGACACGTGGCATTTCCAGGTATGAGATAAGGCTGGACCATATCTTTTTCTCTTATCCCATTAAGTCTTTTCCGATCGTGTTTTTTTTTTTCTTTTCTCTTTTTCTTATTATAACATTTGTTTTCGTATTTTGCAATTATAATCCTACTTACTACTTACTGTCCACTATATTCGCATTGTTGCTGTGACTAAGGTTGACATAATGAAAGCCTAAAATCATTTTATGAATGCCAAGGTTCAATGTTCCTATTGTGAAAAAAGAGTATGTACTATACCACTTTATTTTTAAACATTAAATGATATTTTAGAAACTATAAAACCTATGACGTCTGAGTGACGAAAATATTTTGGAAATTATCATATACTACATACTTCATTATCATATAACTATCATAATTATATATATATATATATATTTTTTTTTTCTCAACATCAATTTTTCATTAACCAAAATGATACAACCAAAGCAAAAGTACATAACATTCACCTTTATATACTTGGACCAAATGCAATGTTTGATCAAGTACAACTCTGAATCACTAGGCGGATCCAACGCTACCTAACCGAGAAACATTGCATTTTTTAATCACAATGAGATAGATAACACACCACGACTCAGAGTGAAATCATCTCTTAAACCACCTAAAATGACCTAATGACACGAAAATAAATACTAACACAGAGAAAACCAAATCCAATACTAGAGGACAAAGCAAATCCAAGCTATGAGAACCTCATGATCATCGTGTAGAACTTGTCCCAATAGCATCAACACCCAGAGGCGCATCATCAAAAAAGCTTGGAATCTCCGGCTTTCAATGTTCCGGTCCTAAACCTAAAATGGATAATACATCCGACTGACCCGACCAAGAGACACGAAACACCACCAGCAAGAGCTAAAGCTTTTCCAAACTAATCACACAAAACCAGAATGCCAATCATCTCAAGATAAGGGATTGAAGCACAAATTAGCATATCATTACCTCACGGTGCATAATTGGAATGGCCACATCGCAGATGCCTTATTGTCTCGCTTCTTAGCCGGAATGACACCAGAAATTGAGGAAGCTCTCAAGAAAGCGTCAGCTTTGAGGATGTCCGCAAATCTCGGCCACCGGCACACCTGAAGCCTCCCCAATAACCGGTAGACTCTAAACAACCCGACTCAACCATACACCACTGATCTACTAGCATCTCCGGCAGAAGGGTAGAGGAGACCGGAGGTCGCGATCCAAAACTCAAATCCGACTCCCCTAAGCTGCAAGGAAGGTTGCCCGGAGCAGCTTCGAACCACCACCAGTCTTCGGAGAGGAAGGCGAGCCAAGATCTTGTCGTCCGCCACACCGTCACGACGCAACGGTTGGGCTGCTTCTTAGTACGCCGGGGAGGAGGAGAGCGGGTCACCTACTACTACGACTGGAACGATAAGCAAAAGAAGGAGCAGAGCCCTCTCACACCGCCGGCGAAAGCCTTGGGCGGCGGAGAGGCAAACTAAAACAAGCGGCGACGGCTAGGGTTTAGGGAAACTCGGGAAAGAAAATTTGCTGCGTCGCAAAATCGACTTTGCCTACTATCATAATTATATTTTGGAAGTGTAATCGAGTGCATGTAGGTAAATGTTTTGGAAGTGTAATCGATTGCATGTAGTAAATAATAATTATCATATAAATCTTAAAATCTCTATTAATTGTTTGCTAAAACCGTGTTCCTTTACAATTTTACAAACGAGGAATTGTGGACTCTAAAACCTTTGTTAACTAATGGGATAAAACTTGGGCATCATCATCTATAACGATCTAGTTCATAGGCCCGTCAAACTAATGCCTAATGGGATAAATAAACCTTTTTAAAGTTTTTTGTTATTGATCATATAGGCCCATTAAAGGATGTACAGCTAAAACGACACCGTCTAGAAAGGAATCCTCTTTTTAATTATTTGATTGCCTCAAGTAATCCTACTACGATATCACTACGGAGGTCAATCAGTTCTAAAATTTTGAAAAGTATTTGAGCGAGTTAATCCTCCTAAGTCCTAAAACGCAAGTCCTAATCAACATATTTTTTTTCGGTTGGATGATATAAAACTCTGCCATAAAGTATATAATATATATATTTTTAAAGCTCTAAAATGAATTTTGTTGTAAATGGAAAATTTATTATGACCTACACATAACATGTCAATTAATCTCAAAGCAATACATTATTGTTTCCAAAATATTATTGACCTAAACTTTTATTGAATTACTACTGTCTTCAAGTGACACATGAATGATGTCACGTTTGTTCAACAATGGATTTACGAATTTTACAAATGTTTTAGTTTTAATTATAAGATGTTCTTTTTGCGCATATGGATCTGTGCAATACAAGCACATTCGATTGAATTGGGTCCCTTAAAGCTAAAAAGGAGAATAATAATCGATGAAGCATCTCTCTTTCAGACTGCTTTCGATCCATTTTCAACATTATTCAAGAATCTCCTTTTGTTTTCTTCTTCTTTTTTTTTTTTTT
>NC_025691.1:19636753-19646777 GCF_000633955.1 Camelina sativa
TTTTTTTTTTTATAATTTTCATCTAACTATGGTTTATTCATTTTATCTCATGACTTCATTACAATGGATGCAAAAGATACGTTAGATTAATCTAAAGGGTTATTTATTTATAATAAAGCACTTTTTTTTGGGTATAAATCCTGGTAAAGAAGAAGACAGTGAAGTCTACTATAGAAGTTAACATAAGGAGAACATAACATAGGATGATTACTTATTCTGTATATAGTATAGTTTCAGTGGTAGATATATTTTAATCATATTCATCCAAAACCATCTCAGCAAACTCTTATTATAGAATCATAGACAATGGAAATGATATTTCTGTGTGTGTCATTCAATGGTACTTTACATAGTTTTTATAGAATACGATGGGATCTTATAATATCTAATTACAATTAATGTAATATCACAATCATATCTCAATCACAATAGTATCAATTAACCTTGACCAGATCTTTATTAACTTGTTGCATAAGTTGCAGAGTTGAATCCGTAATACCCTCCCTCAAGTTGGAGCATGCTGTTTGCAAATGTCCAACTTGAACTTGATCATGTCCTCATCTTCATATCCCCGTTTCGGTATTCATCAAGGTGTTATACTCCACCGTTGAGTCTCTCGGTTTTTCTTGTCGTAATCTGTTTCGTCGATGTCACAACACAAGAGTTGTGTGTGACACAAGGATTCCTTCAAATCCTTCAGGTCGTGTTCTGGTTTGTCAGGTTTGTCGGGTTTGTCAGGTTCGTCGGGTTCGTTGGGTTCGTCGGGTTCGTCGGGTTCGTCGGTTTCTAACAGAACGTAAGATGGCAAAAACTTCTTCATGTTCATCTTCTAGCTTTGCACTGTCACATATATCTTTTCATCATCGGATCTAGGCACCGTCTTCATCGTTGTCATCTTTATCACCGTCGTCTTTGACGATCGTCATAATCGATCCACAAGGATCGACCTGCTCTGATACCATACAGAATCGTAGACAATGGAAATGATATTTCTGTGTGTGTCATTCAATGGTACTTTACATAGCTTTTATAGAATACGATGGGATCTTATAATATCTAATTACAATTAATGTAATATCACAATCATATCTCAATCACAATAGTATCAATTAACCTTGACCAGATCTTTATTAACTTGTTGCATAAGTTGGAGAGTTGAATCCGTAATACTTATCGTACAAGATAATTGCATCTGAGTACTACTATATGTTTCGGTAATTCTCGGCTATAATTCTTTAAACATATGAAATTAGGATTAGCATGAGGCTCTATATTTTCTATCCAAAAACTAAATTTCGATGGTATGATGGATATTGTCACTATCATTCTTAAACGGCCATGTAGCTCTTGATTCTTATGTATAGATCACGTAACGCTTCATCATGTGGTATGATGTATGAAAAGCTTGATTCGAATTGCATCATTTCTAAAGTCTAAAGATAATGGTTTTCAACAAGTTATTAGAGAATATGTTGTCGCTTTTTTTTTTTCATTTGGAAGAAAGTATATTAAATATGTGATTAAAGAGAAAATTCTATGATCATTATCCTCTCTTGGCTTTGGTGATTTTCTTTGCTTGTTTTTCAAACATTCGGGCCACACATATGATCGAACATATATGTTNGGTCGTGTTCTGGTTTGTCAGGTTTGTCGGGTTTGTCAGGTTCGTCGGGTTCGTTGGGTTCGTCGGGTTCGTCGGGTTCGTCGGTTTCTAACAGAACGTAAGATGGCAAAAACTTCTTCATGTTCATCTTCTAGCTTTGCACTGTCACATATATCTTTTCATCATCGGATCTAGGCACCGTCTTCATCGTTGTCATCTTTATCACCGTCGTCTTTGACGATCGTCATAATCGATCCACAAGGATCGACCTGCTCTGATACCATACAGAATCGTAGACAATGGAAATGATATTTCTGTGTGTGTCATTCAATGGTACTTTACATAGCTTTTATAGAATACGATGGGATCTTATAATATCTAATTACAATTAATGTAATATCACAATCATATCTCAATCACAATAGTATCAATTAACCTTGACCAGATCTTTATTAACTTGTTGCATAAGTTGGAGAGTTGAATCCGTAATACTTATCGTACAAGATAATTGCATCTGAGTACTACTATATGTTTCGGTAATTCTCGGCTATAATTCTTTAAACATATGAAATTAGGATTAGCATGAGGCTCTATATTTTCTATCCAAAAACTAAATTTCGATGGTATGATGGATATTGTCACTATCATTCTTAAACGGCCATGTAGCTCTTGATTCTTATGTATAGATCACGTAACGCTTCATCATGTGGTATGATGTATGAAAAGCTTGATTCGAATTGCATCATTTCTAAAGTCTAAAGATAATGGTTTTCAACAAGTTATTAGAGAATATGTTGTCGCTTTTTTTTTTTCATTTGGAAGAAAGTATATTAAATATGTGATTAAAGAGAAAATTCTATGATCATTATCCTCTCTTGGCTTTGGTGATTTTCTTTGCTTGTTTTTCAAACATTCGGGCCACACATATGATCGAACATATATGTTTATATATCTCTCTCTCTCATTCATATGCATATTTATGCATGCATGTGTGTGTGTGTGTGTGTGAAGTTGGATTGAATGATTAAAATATTCCTTTCTTTAAGAAATGAACAAATGAAAGGTGTCCACTAAACAGAAACTCGTAGTAGGAGAAGATGCTTCTCCACGACATCAAGCTACCACATTGGGTCCCCCTANTATCACCGTCGTCTTTGACGATCGTCATAATCGATCCACAAGGATCGACCTGCTCTGATACCATACAGAATCGTAGACAATGGAAATGATATTTCTGTGTGTGTCATTCAATGGTACTTTACATAGCTTTTATAGAATACGATGGGATCTTATAATATCTAATTACAATTAATGTAATATCACAATCATATCTCAATCACAATAGTATCAATTAACCTTGACCAGATCTTTATTAACTTGTTGCATAAGTTGGAGAGTTGAATCCGTAATACTTATCGTACAAGATAATTGCATCTGAGTACTACTATATGTTTCGGTAATTCTCGGCTATAATTCTTTAAACATATGAAATTAGGATTAGCATGAGGCTCTATATTTTCTATCCAAAAACTAAATTTCGATGGTATGATGGATATTGTCACTATCATTCTTAAACGGCCATGTAGCTCTTGATTCTTATGTATAGATCACGTAACGCTTCATCATGTGGTATGATGTATGAAAAGCTTGATTCGAATTGCATCATTTCTAAAGTCTAAAGATAATGGTTTTCAACAAGTTATTAGAGAATATGTTGTCGCTTTTTTTTTTTCATTTGGAAGAAAGTATATTAAATATGTGATTAAAGAGAAAATTCTATGATCATTATCCTCTCTTGGCTTTGGTGATTTTCTTTGCTTGTTTTTCAAACATTCGGGCCACACATATGATCGAACATATATGTTTATATATCTCTCTCTCTCATTCATATGCATATTTATGCATGCATGTGTGTGTGTGTGTGTGTGAAGTTGGATTGAATGATTAAAATATTCCTTTCTTTAAGAAATGAACAAATGAAAGGTGTCCACTAAACAGAAACTCGTAGTAGGAGAAGATGCTTCTCCACGACATCAAGCTACCACATTGGGTCCCCCTATTTCTCTCTTAGTTTTTCTCCTTCTTTATATCTAAAAAGAAATCAGAATCTTACGATTTTTATGCCCTCCTCATAGGCCATATATATCATAACAAATCTTATTTTCATTGTTGCGAATGAATATATATTCCCTTACATAGGAGTAGTATGTTAATCTAACTATGTGATATTTTTCAAAAATATATTATCAAGTTCAAACTAGTATATTCTTTTAGTAAAAAAAAATGAAGACATGATCAAAAAAGTTATTGCGTAAATAGATTATACATTGTTGTACACACTGATAAGCAATTAAACAATGTATGCATGATTCAGAAAGAAAAGAAGGATTAAGAGAATAATCATTGGATTTCGATTCTAAAGACCAAAGCCCAAAAATTTAAAGCTCTCGATCAGATTCTTCAGCTTTTACCGACGGCTCTCTATAAGCCATCACAATTAAAATACAAATCCTACCCCTTTTTTTCCCCTCATTTTCCGTTATTCCTTAAAGAATTATATTTTGCAACATTTTAGGTTTTCTATTTAGGTGAATTCTTTTCTCTTTAAAGCTAGTGAATATTTTTTTTTGGAATATATTATTTATTGCTTCTACAACAAGGCTTGCGTTGGAGAAAAGACTTATGTGGAAGAGAAAGAAAATTTATTCTAAATATTTTCTCTAAGAAATTATTCTTATAATTATGATGTCAATAAAAAGAGTTCCTAAAATTAAATTTTCTAAAAAAAAAAAAAAGAAAAAAAAGAACAATTTAACAAACAAAAACACGTTACGAGACTCTTGAGAGTTGGAAGTTTTATGGATGCAATCGTCCGCTTTCAGTACATGTAGTTTGTTTGGCTAAAACTATACTATTTATTAGTCTCGTAAAGCGGCCCCCCATACACACATAACACCAAAACATGTATATGTAAAAACAAAAACAAAACTTGAATTTTGTTCATAAGGATTGTATCTTTCAGAAGACTTAAGATCTTTTTTATGATTCAATGGTTGAATTTGATTTATCGTATAGTTTGATGGTAAAATTAATATAAAAAACACACTTTCAGTACTTAGTGCATTTTTAAATTATAAGTTTACATACTTACAAAAACAACTCTGCTAGATTTCAAGCTTTTAATGAATAGATTTACGGCATGAAACGACAAAGTATATATATCTTCGAACAATAATCATATGTGGCTATATTGACCAATAAAAGTCTGATCAGCATCATATAAAGGTCAATATTTTCATCTGGAGAATTATTACACATCAAGCATACACTAAGTTTAAACACTGTTTTTCCTTTCAAAATTTTGTTGTTTAAATATACTATTGTGTATGTTTAAGTCACCAATATATATATTTCACATAAATACTTGAATAAATATGTTGATATATATATATATATATATATTAAAAAAATTACAAGAGAATGCAGATCCAAGAACACCTGAGAGATTCCTCTTGAAGTGGATCATGGAACTTCATCTTTTAGGCTCATTATATCTTGTTGTGGACATTTATGGACCATATTTTTGTTTTCGCAATAGTCAAGAGTTGTTCAAACATTTCACTTATTTTTAGTTACCGTTCTTGACTTACAATTATATTAATCTATTAATTATACAAAATCTGGCTGGATTCACTTTCTTTGTGTGGGTGGTTATAAAGAAAAATAAGGCAGAGAGAGGAATGGATTGTTCTTTTTAAAGTTATTATATTGAGGTTAGATTCCCTCACCTCTACATACAACCAAGAGAATCTGCCAATCACTCCCATCTTTTGTTTCCTTCAAAAAGATATATACACATATACTCTATAGCTAGCTTTACAAGAACATACTATAAAATTAACGTCTATATACATAATACACATCTACTGAAACAAACACAATATTTTCATTTAGGGCTCACCATAGATATTCAATATTCATTTTGATTCGTCATCCCGTCGTCCTCGGGTCTATAGCGGATCCGAGACATTAATTATGTTTCACAACTCAACAAAAATAAAGAAAAGTCTCTACCCAAAAAAGTCAATATTTAGAAACACTAAAGAAGTTGCTATCACATAGTTAGAAGTAGCTAGCTCGCTCAGCAGGATCATCATGAACACAAACCATACATGGCATATGTGTAAGCATATATATGACATGCGTACATATAAGTTTGGTTCTACATAGGTGAGTCTATCAATTTTTTTCTTCTGTCGACATCGATAAGTCTATATATAAGTAGATTCTTCGTTGAAAAATGTTATATGAAGGGACATATATACAAGTATGGTGGGGGCAACATTACCGAAGAGCAAGCCAAGAGAGACACAACACAACAAACCTTACACTTTTTCTTTACCGTTCTTTTTAGGAGCAATTCTTGTATTTATTCACCCTTTCTTAATTATTATACATAACTTTCTATCCTGGTATATTTAATTATCTAAGAAATGTCCGTGTGGTGGATTATATTGCGTGTTACTAAATCGAATTTAATTAAGACAATTTTTAAAAAGATTCGAATTATCAAGGGCGATAACTATATAAAAAATGTTCTTAATTGATCATTTCCAGACAAACCCACCCATGAAACGCTTTTTTTGAAATGTTATCTGTTGCAAGACTGCAACTCATACGAATCGTGCAAAATCCTAAAGACCACATGTTGCAATAATATATAACCAATAAAAATAAACCATTTCTACAGAAGAAGAAAATAAAAATCAAGAGAGGAAAGTAAACTAGAGGACCATTTTAGAAAATAGAATATGAAACGGTGATAATAATTGCAAACAAAGAATTTTGCACATACGATATGTGTCCATTAGGATTGTCTATACGACCAAAAACGAAGTGTACAGACCTTTTCTTATCTGATCTTATTGCCTCATATATGGAAGAAAAAGTAACACGAAATTTACAAAAAGGCAACAAATTAATATGAAAAAAAAAAAGAGGTGTGAAATCGGGAAATGGTCGAAGAAAAGAGGAAAAAAAACATATATTAACCAAAAATATATATATATATATATATATATATATATAAAGAAAGAAAGAGGAAAGGGTCAAGAGAGCATATATTCTCTTCTCCAACAGAACCCCACTCATGTTTCCAGATATGGAGTGAGAGAAGAATTAAAGAAAAGAAAAAAAAAAACATCAACCACTCCAAAGATTTATATATATGTCTAAATAATCTCCATATCTTTGCCAACAAACCCAACAATCTTTTGAAAAACAAATCACCCTTTCGTTTATTTAAATTTCTTGGGTCGTTTTCTTGATTTGTATATTGGAAGAGAGATTTTGTATGTGTTTATTAATGGAGATCAACAATAATGCCAGCGATAATAGCAATAGTATTAATCACAAGGCAAAGATGAGCCTTGTGTTGTCAACGGATGCTAAGCCAAGATTGAAATGGACTTGTGATCTTCATCACAGATTCATTGAAGCTGTTAATCAACTTGGAGGACCTAACAGTACGTACATCTTTTTGTGTGTTTCATCTTCATTTTAATGATTCTTGATTGTTTTGTTCTGTTTTTGTATGTAGAAGCAACACCTAAAGGTTTGATGAAGGTTATGGAGATTCCTGGACTTACCTTATACCATCTCAAGAGTCATTTACAGGTAAATAATGTTCACAAGAATCTTTGATTGGATCAGTGTGTTTTATCTTCTTTCGATTAATTTGTTTCTTGAAAATAAACTTTGGATTATCGTATTTGATCTTTCTCCAGAAATATCGGCTAGGGAAGAGCATGAAGTTCGATGATAACAAGCTAGAAGGTTTGAGATTCTTTGATTCATTATTTTTAACATTGATAATGTTTTTAAGGCAAAGGATATAATCCTTAGTTTCAACTCTGATCTGACCAAATGGACTGAAGAAATCTTTTTAAATAGTTTTATACTTATGTATGTTTTTGTTTCTTGATGTAGCAGTTTCCTCTGCTTCAGAAAATCAAGAAGCTGAGAGTAACAACGATTCTAGAGATCTCCGAGGCTGTAGTGTCTCCGAAGGAAACAGCAATCCAACTAAAGAGTAATGATCTGAGAATCAAAATCATAATATCGTTTATGGATCGATTTCAATAAGTTAAAAACTAATAACTGTTTTGTTCCATTGTAGCAGAGGGTTGCAAATCACAGAGGCTTTAAAAATGCAGATGGAAGTTCAAAAGAAACTTCATGAACAAATCGAAGTAAGCACATTAATCATATCCCATAACTGAATCTAATTAAGCACAACCATCTCTCTTTGGGGTTCTTCTAATGTTTTGGTTTCAGGTTCAGAGGCATTTGCAGGTGAAGATTGAGGCACAAGGCAAGTATTTACAGTCAGTTTTAGTGAAAGCTCAACAAACTCTCGCTGGCTACACATCTTCAACTCTAGGCATGGAATTTGCGAGAACCGAACTCTCTAGATTAGCTTCAATGGTGAACAGAGGCTGTCCAAGTTCTTCGTTCTCAGAGTTAACGCAAGCAGAAGAAGAGGAAGAAACAGAAGAAGGTTTCTTGTGGCGCAAGAAACCAAATAACAGAGGAATTAGTCAGCTGAGATGTTCAGTAGAGAGCTCGTTGACATCTTCAGAGACCTCGGAAACAAAGCTGGATGAGAACAATAACATCAATAAAACGATTGAGCTTCCGTTGATGGAGATCAAATCGGAAGTGATGAAAGGGAACAAGAGAAGCTTCAACGACGTCGTATGCGTGGAACAGCAGCCTCTAATGAAGAGGGTTTTTGGAGTTGATGATGATGAGCACTTGAAGTTGAGTTTGAATAGTTACAAGAAAGACATGGAGACGTGTCCGAACATAGGACTAGGGTTTAATTAAAGAAGAAAAAAAAACTTTCACTATAAAGTTATATAAAAATGTTTTAAAAGAATCCAATATATATGCATAGATTTCCATAGATTATTATAGAGATTTTTGTGAGTAAGTCCAGGGTGAAGAACGCATGGGAATATTCTATATGAGTCAACATGATGATATATATAAAAACTATTATATATAGAAAATGTGTGATTTGTGTTTATAGATTAGGTGGGGAGGGGAGGCTTGTGGATGCGGTAAAGGCGGATTTGGGGGAAACTTTTTATGATCAATGAAAGAAGCAAAATGATTAAATAAGAGTGAGCTTTTTATCATGATGTTCCGACCATGATAAGCATGTTGGCCTCTCAGTGGTTGTTTTATGACAAGACAAACCATACTTGAGTCATGCGATACAAATTCGAATGTTAGTATATCTTTGCTTAATTATTTTACTAATCAGCCGAATTCGAATATTTTCTTGGAACCCTATGAGAAGGTAATGCTTGTTATACGAATATTCGCTTGTAACATGGAAGAAAGTGAGTCACGTGTTCATGAAAACGAGGCTTATCTGTGTTTTTTTCCCCAAATGAAGAAGTAAAGAAAGATTTATCATCTTTATTGTTTGTAGTGGGGATTGCACAACACTAAATAAATATCGATTTTAGGGGGAAAGAGTGAAGTTTGTTCTTTATTAACGATAGGAATGTGAGGTCGTCACTAAAACGAGTCAAGATCGTGCTCGTCAGTTCACAGGAGAACTGACAAGTGAGTCACGACGAGCTCGGAAGCTAACAGAAAATTATACAGAGAATAACAAGAGTTTTTAGACGCAAAGTATTGCTATCTTACAAGACAAAGGATGAGTTGTTTATCAACAACGCTACTGCTTGTGGTGAGCTTGCTAGCAAGGTTCGCGGCTCCTTCGACCCGCTCTCCTCTGTGGGTTCTCTCTATGATTCCGAGCTGTATCGGTCGTGGGCTCGGATACACTTCCAGGTTAGTATTTCTCTTTATGTTCTTGATTGCGAACGCGGGACTGTGCAGGATAGTCCTCAACGGCTGGTTAGTTAATACTTCAACAGTGTGAGATTGGAAGTATGGACGTAGCTTCCTAGCCGAGATAACTACGGCGTAGGCGAGCTTCTCCAAGGTTGGATATCGGAGCTCAGCTCCATCGAGACTTTTGCTCACATAGAAAATGGGATGCTGATCTCCCCTGTCCTCTTTAATGAGTACACCGCTGACCGCCGAGCTGGAGACAGCGATGTACAGGTAAAGCGTTTCCCCCTGATCAGGTTTAGCTAGGACTGGAGGAGTAGCGAGATAGTTTTTGAGCTCCTGGAAGGCAGACTCACACTTATCATCCCACTCAAACTTTTTGTTGCTGCGAAGCAGCTGGTAAAACGGTAGACACTTGTCGGTAGATCGTGAGATAAATCGATTGAGGGCGGCAATTCGCCCAGTAAGTTGTTGAACTTCTCGAGTATTTCTTGGAGATGGTAGGTTAGTAAGCGCCGAAATCTGTTTCGGGTTAGCTTCGATACCCCT
>NC_025691.1:19646837-19658836 GCF_000633955.1 Camelina sativa
AAATAATCTCCATATCTTTGCCAACAAACCCAACAATCTTTTGAAAACAAATCACCCTTTCGTTTATTTAAATTTCTTGGGTCGTTTCTTGATTTGTCTATTCGAAGAGAGATTTTGTATGTGTTTATCAATGGAGATCAACAATAATGCTAACGATAATAGCAATAGTATTAATCACAAGGCAAAGATGAGCCTTGTGTTGTCAACGGATGCTAAGCCAAGATTGAAATGGACTTGTGATCTTCATCACAGATTCATTGAAGCTGTTAATCAACTCGGAGGACCTAACAGTACGTACATCTTTTTGTGTGTTTCATCTTCATTTTCATGTTTCTTGATTTTTTTGCTCTGTTTGTGTTTTGTAGAAGCAACACCTAAAGGTTTGATGAAGGTTATGGAGATTCCTGGACTTACCTTATACCATCTCAAGAGTCATTTACAGGTAAATAATGTTCACAAGAATCTTTGATTGGATCAGTGTGTTTTATCTTCTTTCGATTAATTTGTTTCTTGAAAATAAACTTTGGATTATCGTATTTGATCTTTCTCCAGAAATATCGGCTAGGGAAGAGCATGAAGTTCGATGATAACAAGCTAGAAGGTTTGAGATTCTTTGATTCATTATTTTTAACATTGATAATGTTTTTAAGGCAAAGGATATAATCCTTAGTTTCAACTCTGATCTGACCAAATGGACTGAAGAAATCTTTTTAAATAGTTTTATACTTATGTATGTTTTTGTTTCTTGATGTAGCAGTTTCCTCTGCTTCAGAAAATCAAGAAGCTGAGAGTAACAACGATTCTAGAGATCTCCGAGGCTGTAGTGTCTCCGAAGGAAACAGCAATCCAACTAAAGAGTAATGATCTGAGAATCAAAATCATAATATCGTTTATGGATCGATTTCAATAAGTTAAAAACTAATAACTGTTTTGTTCCATTGTAGCAGAGGGTTGCAAATCACAGAGGCTTTAAAAATGCAGATGGAAGTTCAAAAGAAACTTCATGAACAAATCGAAGTAAGCACATTAATCATATCCCATAACTGAATCTAATTAAGCACAACCATCTCTCTTTGGGGTTCTTCTAATGTTTTGGTTTCAGGTTCAGAGGCATTTGCAGGTGAAGATTGAGGCACAAGGCAAGTATTTACAGTCAGTTTTAGTGAAAGCTCAACAAACTCTCGCTGGCTACACATCTTCAACTCTAGGCATGGAATTTGCGAGAACCGAACTCTCTAGATTAGCTTCAATGGTGAACAGAGGCTGTCCAAGTTCTTCGTTCTCAGAGTTAACGCAAGCAGAAGAAGAGGAAGAAACAGAAGAAGGTTTCTTGTGGCGCAAGAAACCAAATAACAGAGGAATTAGTCAGCTGAGATGTTCAGTAGAGAGCTCGTTGACATCTTCAGAGACCTCGGAAACAAAGCTGGATGAGAACAATAACATCAATAAAACGATTGAGCTTCCGTTGATGGAGATCAAATCGGAAGTGATGAAAGGGAACAAGAGAAGCTTCAACGACGTCGTATGCGTGGAACAGCAGCCTCTAATGAAGAGGGTTTTTGGAGTTGATGATGATGAGCACTTGAAGTTGAGTTTGAATAGTTACAAGAAAGACATGGAGACGTGTCCGAACATAGGACTAGGGTTTAATTAAAGAAGAAAAAAAAACTTTCACTATAAAGTTATATAAAAATGTTTTAAAAGAATCCAATATATATGCATAGATTTCCATAGATTATTATAGAGATTTTTGTGAGTAAGTCCAGGGTGAAGAACGCATGGGAATATTCTATATGAGTCAACATGATGATATATATAAAAACTATTATATATAGAAAATGTGTGATTTGTGTTTATAGATTAGGTGGGGAGGGGAGGCTTGTGGATGCGGTAAAGGCGGATTTGGGGGAAACTTTTTATGATCAATGAAAGAAGCAAAATGATTAAATAAGAGTGAGCTTTTTATCATGATGTTCCGACCATGATAAGCATGTTGGCCTCTCAGTGGTTGTTTTATGACAAGACAAACCATACTTGAGTCATGCGATACAAATTCGAATGTTAGTATATCTTTGCTTAATTATTTTACTAATCAGCCGAATTCGAATATTTTCTTGGAACCCTATGAGAAGGTAATGCTTGTTATACGAATATTCGCTTGTAACATGGAAGAAAGTGAGTCACGTGTTCATGAAAACGAGGCTTATCTGTGTTTTTTTCCCCAAATGAAGAAGTAAAGAAAGATTTATCATCTTTATTGTTTGTAGTGGGGATTGCACAACACTAAATAAATATCGATTTTAGGGGGAAAGAGTGAAGTTTGTTCTTTATTAACGATAGGAATGTGAGGTCGTCACTAAAACGAGTCAAGATCGTGCTCGTCAGTTCACAGGAGAACTGACAAGTGAGTCACGACGAGCTCGGAAGCTAACAGAAAATTATACAGAGAATAACAAGAGTTTTTAGACGCAAAGTATTGCTATCTTACAAGACAAAGGATGAGTTGTTTATCAACAACGCTACTGCTTGTGGTGAGCTTGCTAGCAAGGTTCGCGGCTCCTTCGACCCGCTCTCCTCTGTGGGTTCTCTCTATGATTCCGAGCTGTATCGGTCGTGGGCTCGGATACACTTCCAGGTTAGTATTTCTCTTTATGTTCTTGATTGCGAACGCGGGACTGTGCAGGATAGTCCTCAACGGCTGGTTAGTTAATACTTCAACAGTGTGAGATTGGAAGTATGGACGTAGCTTCCTAGCCGAGATAACTACGGCGTAGGCGAGCTTCTCCAAGGTTGGATATCGGAGCTCAGCTCCATCGAGACTTTTGCTCACATAGAAAATGGGATGCTGATCTCCCCTGTCCTCTTTAATGAGTACACCACTGACCGCCGAGCTGGAGACAGCGATGTACAGGTAAAGCGTTTCCCCCTGATCAGGTTTAGCTAGGACTGGAGGAGTAGCGAGATAGTTTTTGAGCTCCTGGAAGGCAGACTCACACTTATCATCCCACTCAAACTTTTTGTTGCTGCGAAGCAGCTGGTAAAACGGTAGACACTTGTCGGTAGATCGTGAGATAAATCGATTGAGGGCGGCGATTCGCCCAGTAAGTCGTTGAACTTCTCGAGTATTTCTTGGAGATGGTAGGTTGGTAAGCGCCGAAATCTGTTTCGGGTTAGCTTCGATACCCCTCTTGGTGACGAGGTATCCTAGGAACTCTCCAGAAGTTACGCCGAACGAGCACTTAGCTGGATTCAGCTTCATGTTATATCGGTTGAGAACTTCAAAGCACTTAGCGAGATGTGAAACGTGGTCGGCAGCGTGAGTTGATTTCACCAGCATATCATCGATGTACACTTCCATTGTTCGGCCGAGCTGCTCGGCAAACATCCGGTTGACAAGGCGTTGGTAGGTCGCACCAGCATTCTTCAGGCCAAACGGCATAACTTTGTAGCAGTAAGTGCCTTGATCGGTGATAAAAGCCGTCTTTTCTTGATCGTTTTTATGCATCATTATCTGGTTGTACCCGGAGTATGCGTCCATGAACGATAGAAGCTCGTTCCCCGCGGTCGCTTCGACCAGTTGGTCGATTCTTGGTAGAGGAAAGCTGTCCTTTGGGCATGACTTGTTAAGATCGGTAAAATCGACGCACACCCGCCACTTGCCGTTCTTTTTCTTCACAACTACTGGGTTACTTAACCAGTCGGGGTACTTGACTTCTCTGATGGACCCAGCCGTGAGTAGTTTTTTGATCTCTTCGTTAACGGCGGCCGTACGCTCTAGTCCGAGTTTTCTTCGCTTTTGCTTGACCGGTTTAAACGTTGGATCCACATTGAGTTCGTGACATGTTATGGTGGGATCGATTCCGGTCATACTGCTCATGCTCCATGCAAAGGTTTCGACGTTTTGGGACAGAAACTTTACGAGCTCGTCCTTGATAGTCTGCGGCAGGTCGGCACCGATCCCCACGCAACGAGTCGCGTCGGAAGGGTCGATGTTTACCTGGATGATTAGCTCGGTGTTGGGACGGACGCGACCATCTGGCTGCTCGGCAGGGTCTGAGATTGCGAAGGTGCGGGCACTGCGCTGTTGTCGTTCGATGATGAAGCAAGTTCTGGCGATCAACGGGTCTCCTCGTAGCGTGAATATTCCTCTTGAGGTTGGAAACTTTACGCACTGATGGTACGTCGACGCCACAGCTTTCATCCTATACAACCATGGAGTCCCCAGGATGACGTTGTAGACGATTGGTTTATCGATGATGGCAAAATTGATGCAGTGCATCGTTCCGCCTACGTAGACTGGTAGCATGATCGTACCAACTGTCATAACCGTGTCGCCGTCAAAGCCTGTGAGGGGTTGGACGTCATGATCGGCCGTTCGCAGGTCTACCTCCATCTGAATTAGTACGTCTTTGAAAATGACGTTTACCGAGCTGCCAGTATCAATCAAGATTTTGGTGACTATGCTTTCACCAATTGTCATCTCGACTACGAGGGGGTCGTTGTGCGGCCCAGCTAGGCCTGACGCATCGTCTTCTGTGAATGTGATCGGCTCATAGGTTGTAGTCGGCGGTGTACTTTGAGCCATCCAGTCCCGCTTCACTTCTAGTCCCCGCTGATAAGCTTTGATGGAACGCACCGAGTCTCGGCAAGTCGTTAGGCCGCCCATAATCATATTAATTCTTCGGCGCGGAGCTGGAGCATTTGGGTCGTCGACCGGCTCGGGGTTCCTTTTAAGGGTTGGTGCTGGGGGCGGGGGCAGGGGTAGGGCCCTTGTGATGTGCTGTGGCGCGGGAGCTGTGCTGTACTGCCTACTGGGGTTTTCGTCCTCAGGGTTAAAAAATTGACTATCTCTGTGGGCCGTTGTTAGTCGTCGCTCGTGTTCGACGTCAATGTGGCCTCCCTTGAATTTATCCAGCAGTATTTGCTGGAGGGTGCGGCATTCTTCAGTGGTATGCCCTGCTCGTTTATGGTAGTTGCAGTACTTCTTTCCACCCTTACCCGATGGGTCCCGGACCCATTTGTTATTCCAGGGTTTCGATGATGACGCCTGGGGGTCCTGATCGCTAACAGCGAACGCTTGAGCTTTCTTTGCTTTTTCCAGCTTATCAGCGTATTCCTTGTCGAAGTGCTGACGAGGCTCATGATGCTCGTCCTGTGCCTTTTCCTTTCCTTTGGCCGACTTTGAGGTTGGCGGTTCTGGCAATGGTCGGTTCGCTCTCGATGCGCTTTCTTCGTCCAGCTCGATGTACCTGTTGGCGCGGTGTAACGCGTCGTCCAGGGATAGGGGCTCGTGGATGATGATGTCTTCCCGAAATCGGGAACCGTGAGTAAGAGCATTACGGAGAGCTGAGATTGCTGTGTCGTCGGCGATCGAGAGTTTCGAGACTATTCTTTTGAATCTCTCCATGAATTCCCGGAGTGACTCGTTGCTTTGTTGAAACATGTTCCAGAGGTCGGCATTCGAGGCACCTCGAATCATGAACGTGGAATGGTGTTGTAGGAAAGCGGTTGTTAGCTCGTGATAGCTTCCGATCGAGTTCGGCGGGAGTCGGGAGAACCATCCTAAGGCCTCGTGGGCCAAGTTTTCAACAAATAGCTGGCAGCAGCCAGCTTCGTACTCCTCCTCGCTGAAATGAGCTCGGCCAATCGCAACACTCATTGAAGTTAAGAACGGTTTTGGATCATCCAATCCATTATACGGGGCGAACTTGAATTTGTTCACGTAATGAATGCGAACGCGGGAGATCCGTGCTGTAAATGGCGAGCGCTGGACTTCCTCCAGTACTCGATCAAGATTGGTAGCGGAGCTCGTCGCTCGGTGTACTCTCGAGGAGAGCTCGTGGAGCATCGTCTCGAGGCGCCGTATTGTTTCATCCTTGAGGTCTCCTTCAGACTGTCGGGCCGATAATGTCGGAGTCCGTGGGCTTCGGCTCCGCTGGCCTTGACGGTCCTGGTGTTCGTCAGCTGGTTCCCGCCTGCTATGTCGATCGATGGATCCTACGACTATAGGCGCTGGGCGGCGTCTGTGGCCTTCGTAGCGTTCTTCGACGGACAGCAGCACAAGGGGCGGTGGATTCGCAAGCTGCTCGCCATGGTCGTTCTCGCTCCGACGCTCACTCCGTCGTTGCTGGAGCCTGCTTATTTGATTTTGCGATGCTTCTTGTGCCGCCACGATTGCTTCAAGCCGTTCGTTTGTTCGCGCTTCCTGACTGTCGAGTCGATCGAGTATGACTTGCATCAGGTCGTCGAGCCCGCTCCTCTGGACGGGCAAAGCATTGGGGAGGGCGGCGGCGTTGGTGAGAGTGGCGCTGGGGAGAGNGTGAGGGCGGCGCTGAGGAGAGCGGTGGCGTCAGTTACCAGCTGGTCGGTGACAGGTCCGGGTCCGGCTGCAGCAGTTGTAAGAGGCTCGAAGGGCGCGTCGGGCGCTAGCGGAGGTGTCGTGCTCGACAAGGGGCCTTCGGCTGAGACGGTTGAAGAGGGTAGAGGCGGTACGGTTCGTGCTCTCGTTCGCCCCCATCGCTGCTCCGTTAGTTGCTCCGTCGGTTGCTCCGTTGCTTCGTTGAGATCGTCGCTAGGGTTCGTCATGAATCTTGAAATTTCGAGGAAGTGAGGACCGTCGGTATTGATTCGTCAAAAAGAAGTGTTCTACTCTCGCCCCACGGTGGGCGCCATTTGTTTGTACTGGGGATTGCACAACACTAAATGAATATCGATTTTAGGGGGAAAGAGTGAAGTTTGTTCTTTATTAACGATAGGAATGTGAGGTCGTCACTAAAACGAGTCAAGATCGTGCTCGTCAGTTCACAGGAGAACTGACAAGTGAGTCACGACGAGCTCGGAAGCTAACAGAAAATTATACAGAGAATAACAAGAGTTTTTAGACGCAAAGTATTGCTCTCGGGGTATTGTACGCGAGTCTCCCCCTTTCTCCAGTGAGTACTATTTCTTTATATAGTGGACTGTAGACCGAGGGTTTTCTAGGGTTCCCATCGTGAATTCCCGAGATTGCCCTTTACGGATTATTAATTACTTGCATCCAATTTTGTCGGGCCGAAATCACAGAATTCGTCTAGTTGGGCCGAGTGGCATATTGGGGCGCAGCCCATCTCCAACACTTATGTATATATTAGTGTGTTGGTGTGGTTAGGATTTGCTCTTTTGATAATTTGCTAGATGGAAAATATTTACGTTATTATTTGTTGGGATATATATATATATATATATATATTTGACAGTTTTACTCCTAAAAACAAACACAACTTTTACTTCTTAGTCTTTTTTTATACAAGAATTTTACTTATAAGTTCATAAAAACTTCTCAGTGTTAATTTATTTAAGCGATTTTCAACTTGTTTATTCATAGATTTTAAATGGAGAATTTCAAAAAAAAATAACCCTTTTAAAATACTCATTTTCAAAAATGCCTATATATGTTCTTCATTTTCAGTTATACCCTTTTATAAGGTTTGATTATAGATTTTAAAAAATTTTATAAAGATTTTACAAGGTCTTCCAACTCTAAAAAGTTACAGTTTATGATTTTATTTTGTCACGAGCGGTGTCATTTGACCTTTCAACAAAATGGGGAAGAAACATGGAAGACATGAAATGAGAAAAAGATTTCTAAAAAAACAAACTTGTGTGTAAGTTTATTAATTGTTAAAATGTTAAAAGCTATGTCAGTTATAAAAAAAAAAAAAAAAACTACACGTCGTAAACTTCCTCTTCTTTAGAAACAAACGACAATAATCGAGTGGACAAACCTAAGGAGGATTAGTTTGACGTTTTTCCAAAGTCTCCGTCCAAGCATATACATGGTTGTAGAACCCGTGATATGATATCACTGATATCCATCATCTATCTATGTGATCCAAAATAATATTTCGTCTGAATTCAATTATATAGTTTGCTTTCACATTGTTTGAAACAAAATGGGAAGAACGTTATCGGTATCGTCCAAATCATGTAAATTATGGCTCTGATATATTGCAGTCGGTCAGTGTGTGTGGTAGAAACCATCTAACAAAGTTGATGCGTAAGTATGGTATAATTGGTTTAGCTGATTTCAGTTAATGATTAGTGATTAGAACATAGAAGGATTCAGTCAAAATGTTGTTCTGATTCAAGACAAGTACCGATCCAAATTTTTAAGAAAGTGATAGACGTTGGTTTCTTTATATCATAAAATGATTCTTACTGCGACAAGTTACGCAAACTTATAGCATTAAGATTTACCTATCGTCCACCAAACATAGATTGGGTGTATGCTTAATGTCATATACATCACTTGTACTTGACTGATGTGTAACGAGACTGTCTGATATGCACATGATACTGTTTCCACATGTTCGCATCCTATGTAGAGTTTGTGAGTTAACCGAATATACCCAAAAAGATATGTTAAAAGAGTCCAATATAAGCCAGATAACTTTCACTATTTTCCTTTATTTATGTCCTTCGCAAATTAAAAACTCAGATAAAAAATGTTACATGCTCATTTTACTCAGAAGTCATAACTACCCAATATTGGTCGAGGAGAAAAGTTTCATATTCAGGCCCATCCCATATATAAGCCCATTTCATATATAAACCCTACTTTAAATCCACACACCCTAATCAAGAATGCACAATTGCAAATCATAAAAACATTAACAAAAAATTCTGATAACAAATTATATCTAAAAGAGGGTCTAAGGATATGGACACCAATCCTATTTATATCAGAAACTAGGAATGTAGAAATGGCGTGAGAACTATTTGAAAATTTTCCAACTAGATCCCGTTTAATCCACATAAAGACTACTCGACGTAGGCCAGGACCAGATCTGCAAACCCATCGTTTAGCACGGTCCACAGCCTAAACCTTCCTCAATCAAGACAAATTTAGGACCCGACTAAATCAAGATTGGGTCACAGGCTCACAGCCATCGCCACATCCCTAATTCGTCTGCTACAGTCATCAGCCACTTGTTTTAAAGATTGTGCATTGGACCTTTATCTACCTTATAATCCAATTACAACCCAAGATTTTGCTTTGCTTTTAACTTCTTTTGGATCCCTCCGACCACATCAGAGATCTCATTGGTCACATCAAATAAAACCCATCAGGGGAATAAGAATATTACTATTGTTTTAAAATTTAAAAAAAAAACACAAAAACAATCTCCATCAAACATTTCAAGATCTCACTATCTTGTTCTTTAAAAAATGTAATGTTTTGGGTTTTTTTAAGTAAAGGAAAAGTTGCAACTTTAGGACTAACCTCGAGAATGCAGAAAAAAGCAAAGGAGGGGGAAATCAAAATCAGCAAATGGGTTATTTTGTTTTTTGGACCAACGACTGGTCTCCTGCTTGCTTTGTTTTTGTGCCTGCAAGCAATATCCATACCTCAGTTTTTAAAATATGTTACTTTTGAGACAGAACCTGATGCTTCAGAATGTTCTAAGTTTGCATGTGATTAAATATATCTGTTAAAAAAATATAAATGATAGCAGTAAAGCAAAGGGCAAATTCAGAATCAGATAAAGATAAAGATCGTCCCTCATGAATAAATGAGATAAGGAAAAAGAGAAAATTGTGGTCTTTTAGAATCATTGCATTTGATGATTAAGATCTGTGGATGTATCAACAAGGTTGGAAAAAAGCATTAAGAGGCATAATTAACATAACACACAATTTAATCTTGGCAAGCAAATATCGAATCGCTCAAAATATGACCTAATGGTATTATTTTGTGTGTCCAGACTATTTGAAACACATGAGTTATGCTCCATCAAACATAACATCTTTAGTAAATTTTACTCAACAGCAACGCAGGCTAAAGTGACTATGAGGAGTTATGCTATGGTTGTTTTTCGAAATTGGAGTTATATTTGTGAGAAGATATAAAGATGAAGTAGCACAAATAAACATGCAGCCGATGTTGTTGCTTAAAAAAGTGAGCTAGTGATCCTAAAGTGAAGGGTGGGAAGATCTTAGAATAATATAAAGAATCATTCTTAAAGAGGAAAAAAAATAATGTATTTGTTTCTTTTCGAAGAGGGTTGCTCTGTTGTACCTTTTCTTTGCCAAAGTCTCATGCTTTATATGAGTAGCTCCTGTAGGTTGTAGTAATGGAATAGTAGCAACGGTTTGCGTGGCCCACGGCTCCGGTCCGCTGTGTTCCTGCCATTTAACAAAACACCAAACAAAACCACTTTCCTTAACAACAAAGGAATTATTACATAGCCAGAACAGAATCCACAGCATTAAAGAGTGTAAACTTGAATGATTAGGATATATAAACCCATTAGTCCCGAAAAGTTAAAGCTATTGTATACTTCAAAGTACAATTCTGAAATCAAGGAAAAAAAAGCTTACGATGCGACGAATATGCAATGCCATAACCAGATAAGAAACCATTGAAATTTATTTAAACTATTTGAAATCAAGGAACTATAGCAGCCTAGAAATTGGCTTATAACCAATTCCAATGATTAGGCAAGGCAAAACTTATGGATGGTGTAAACAGAGGATGTCATTAAACATGTTCACGGGAAAAAGTGTTCAAGAAAGTATAAGGGTGTGTCAGTTTAACAATCGCCTTCAACGACGTGGCTAGTTAGGAGCCAAATTGGCCAATTTCCCAGTCAAGATTGGAATGACATAAATACGGTTAGACAAAAGCAAAGGATAAATGTAGAGATATGTAGGGAAACCAATGAAGAAAGATACTTAACTTCCCAGCGGTTTTCGTGTACTGAACTCTTTTGTACAATCATTGTCAGATTCTTTCATAACAGCCTTAATCTACTTAGATTTCCAAAGCAATGTTTTTTAAGTGAATCTAAATTCCCCCAGGGTCCCATTTTGCTTTACACTTTAAAGCTCCCTCAAATCCCAATAACCGATATATAACAGGACTATATCTACAGGGAGGAACACACAAAAATCAGAACTCAGAAGGGGCCATAATCTCATAACTCCTAACCCTCTCTCATTTCTTTGAAGAAAAGAAAGATACTCTGAATCTTCTTGTCTGCCTAAGAGCAGAAATGTTGGGTTCCAGTACAAGATCGATGCTTTTTCTTCTTGTCTGCATAGGATTGCTAGCAGACAACAGATATAAGGTCTCAGCCATGAGACATACAGAGTATTTCCTCAGACAAACACAAACAGATAAAGCGAGAGTTCAGCCAGGTGAAATTGCTAAGCACAGGAGCATCGGCTCTCAATTCAAACACACCCTTGAAGATCAAGAAACGCTCAGAAAAAACAGGCGACTTCTTGAAGAAGTAAACAAGAATAAAGTCAAAGATGAAGAGACGCAAGAACAAAAGAATAAGACGGGTGATGACTCATTCCAAGCAAGCAAGAGACGTGTAAGACGAGGATCAGATCCTATCCACAACAAAGCCCAGCCATTTTCTTGAGCGGCACAAGAGAAATCAAATACAGAAAAGGCAATATACTATAGAAATGCAAGAAAAAAAAAAAAAAAAGGGCAGAACAATCAAATCAACCTTATCAAGCTGGAGGTAGGTTACTCGGGTTTATTTTTCAAGTATAGGGTTTTGATAAGAACACACAATCTTGGGCAGTTGAAGTCATCATCAGAATGCAGAACAGCATTGTCCTGTTCAGATACACCAAGAGAATACATATTTAAGTAGTCTTCACTCTTTTGTTTGCATCAGTTTCTCGACAATTCGGTATAAAATTTTTGTTCTTTCTGCATTTGCTTTAACTTCACCAAAACATGTCTTATGTATATACAAAATCTCAAAAAAGTTTTGATTTGTCTACAACTTCATTGTGAAACCTCTCTTTCCCCCACAAATCCCATTTGAACTTAAAATGTATTCATCAAGTGAAAATGTAAGAAACTGGAGTTCTCTAAGCAAACCCCAGGAAGAAAACAAAAAAAAACCAAATCTATTGAAGTCAAATACACAATTCAATATCTTCGTAATCATGTGAGCTTTCCAACTCAAAAACGAATTGCCACAAAAAAAAAAAAA
>NC_025691.1:19659349-19699128 GCF_000633955.1 Camelina sativa
CAAAATCCTCCGTTGTTCTGAATGTTCACCACTACTCATGGATAAAACTCGGATCATTCATGACATAAAGCCGTAAGATCAACCTTCAAGCAATTGCAATAACACAATGATTTTACTGGAACTAAAGCTCAAAACGTATGCGCCATGAAAACGAAGACTTACAGTTCTACTACGAATACATCTTCCGGCAAGTTAAAACTCCGCCGTCGCCATCAGCAGTAACCTCATACGGCGAGGAGGAGATTGATATGCCACGCCACGCCACCGCGAGGAACGGTCAGCCACGACGGTTCAGTCGCCGAGATTCGTTTACCATTATTATTTGCTTGTTTTATTTGTAAGGCCCAGTCCATCAAAACATCATATTTGGGCCTAGCCCTTTAGATGTTTTTTACCCCGACCTTAAGCAAGCCTCAATGATTAAAGTTAAAAACACATGGTGATCAAGACATGAGTACAATACTAGTTCGAGTAGCTTAACTCTTCTTTAGTTACTAGTTAGTACTTTACTAGATCATATGTCTAAATTATTATTTTAACCTTTCAATATACTGTATAGTTGAGATCTTGAAAGTTATATGTCGTATAGTAAACGAATAAACGATATAGGATTCACAATATATGTAATTGTAGATTTTATTTTGTAGTATCAATTACCAAATTCATTTATCAAAAAAAATACGTGAAGAGAAAATGACCCGATATGATAATTTCGGCTACAATTTACTTCTTTTTTTTTCCTTCTCAAACCTCATCCTAGTGGCCGGGTTTGCGTGATGCGCGTGCTATTTTGGTCATTGACAAGATGCGATCGTGTTAGGACATTGTTCTAATCCGTCTTTATGATTCCAAATTATGTAATAGGCTTGAGTAAAGCAACTGTTAAATCAATGTCCCTGTCAACGAAATTATTAGCAAAACCATAAATACGATTGTTTTCTTTTATATTCTATGGTCAAAAGAACGCCGATTAATAGTTGCAATTAGGATTCTAATTACGCGTGATTGGTGACTAGGTTTCTCATAAACGACAAAACGTTACACCAACTTTACTATTTCATTGTTACTCCTCTCGCAAAGAATATTTTTATATCTCATTTTATCGATATGTATGAATAAATGGTGAATGCATCTTTTCCAGTGTAATATTCAGGGTGATCAGGCTCTTAATAATGATTTATAATCTATATCTCTTTCAATATACTTCTAAGTTAATTTCACGAAGAGTATCCAAATTCCAAAGCAAAACAATATCATTGTATGTTTCTTTTTGTTAATCTAATTAAATCTCTAGTTCGTAATAGAATAATTTCTACAGGTCGAATTTTACCATAACACTGTAAAACTGTAATTTGTAGTGAATGCATCATTTGTTTTTTTTTTTTCTCTAGGTGACTCATCATTAAAGTAACAATAGCTAGTCTCAATATTTTCGTTCAAATAATTATATTTTTATGCTGATAATAAAATGTATGAACGTTTTCTTCACATGTATATTAATGTTACATAAAAGTTACATCATTACACATTTGTAAAATAATGTAAACCACATGTAGTAAAACAAAATAATAACCATCAGTAAGCTAACAAAACATTACTTTATAGCGACATACACACTTTGTATAGTTTTGATTGAAATTATGTTCGTTGTAAAGATAAACCTTACATAACAGGAATTATCCAATATAATTGAAAACTGTGGGGTACTTAGAAGAGGAAGGCTTGAAGATAGACACACATAATTGTGACCCAAAGCTAATCAATAACGTAAACATGTTGCAAAGAAACACTAAATTGCGGCGCCACACTAATGACAAGAAGTGAGAATATATAAAAAGGTCGGTAAGAGATAAGAAGAGTCTCTCAAATGGTGGTTAAGGAATTTAGACATTTTATTTTCATGGTTAAATTACAAAATGAAGTTTGGCAATTGTCACAACAAAGGCAAAAGTCTCATTTGCTCCACTATTGGGGGCCGGGGTTAAGCATTCGTGCTAAACAAGTTTTTTTGAGGGGTGTTTTCAGTATATTAGCACAAGTCAAATATTTCACTAGAACACGTAATTACCTATATTAGAAATAAAAAGATTCAACTCTATTTTTTAGTTTAGACTATCATTATAGGAAATTTTACCACTTTTGACCTCTAGGCCGATAAGAAAATAGTCCCTAGACAGAATCAAACTAGAAGAAAGGTTAAAATGCAGTGAGGTGATACAATGAAATTTACAAAAAAGCATGGGGCAGTAACGTAAACTTTAGAAAATGAAAAAACTGTAAGATGTACAGTAGAATATGAAATTGCAGGGCAGCTGTAATTGTCCTTTAGTACGATGCATGTAATGGGCTTTTGCCACGTTTACACTTTGGACTCAATCCTTCAACTAATCCCATCCTCTCCTTGGAATATATTCTTTCTTAATTACTCTATTTGTTTCGTATATAATATAGTTCAATTTTTATTCTATATAATATGATATATGGTTCAGAAATTACCCATCTGTTCCTTTTTCTACCAACAAGTTACCCACTGGTGAAAGCTGAAAGACCCATATCTTACAAATGTCCCGTAAAATCATTGCGTTTTTTGATAAGACCTTAGATTCAGTATTTGTATACGTTATTCAAAGTGTATAGTCTATATAAACGTATGAATAGATATCAAAACTAGTGACTACAATATTCAAAAATATATATGTTTCACCAAAACAAGAAAAAGTAAAAAGAGAAAAATGAGTTGTAAATTTCTTTTCATTTTGATACAGTAAGTGTGTTCTTTCTTTTGCTGTATGTTTTGGACGTTTGTGAGTAAGTACTTATTATTTTCTCAAATCCTAACTATATTTCATCACTCTGCCATGTTCTTTACCGATATAATTACATCATCGTCACATGCACTTACTTGAATTATCTTTTTTTTTTAAAAATAAAATAAAAGAAGCCAAAACCTAATCTTCTTATTAATCACAAAGCAAAAGAGTTTAAGTAAACACACTATAAAGACAGAACTAAAGTAAAGCTATGGATTTGTCTTCCAAAACAAAACAACAACTTAAAACCTCTCTTCCCATCGTCGCCGGAGAAATGGGTGTTTGTTACAAAGAGTGTTTGAAAAACCACGCGGCTAACCTCGGCGGCCATGCTCTCGACGGTTGCGGCGAGTTTATGCCGAGTCCCACCGCTACTTCCACCGATCCTTCTTCTTTCCGTTGCGCCGCTTGTGGCTGCCACCGTAACTTCCACCGCCGTGACCCTTCCGAGAATCTCAACTTCCTCATCGCGCCGCCGATTTCCTCTCCCTCCGGCACTGAATCGCCGCCGTCTCATCACATCTCGTCACCCGTTCCTTGCTCTTACTACACCTCAGCGCCTCCTCACCACGTGCTTCTCTCTCTCAGCTCCGGCTTCCCTGGACCGTCAGATCAAGATCCAACGGTGGGTAGGTCAGAAAACAGCTCAAGAGGAGCAATGAGGAAACGGACGAGGACCAAGTTCACGCCGGAGCAAAAGATCAAGATGAGAGCGTTCGCTGAGAAAGCAGGTTGGAAGATCAACGGCTGCGATGAAAAGTCGGTGAGAGAGTTCTGTAACGAGGTTGGGATCGAGAGAGGAGTTCTTAAAGTGTGGATGCATAACAACAAGTACTCACTTCTCAACGGCAAGAACAGAGAGATCGAACATGGTCTGTGTCTGAACACAACTCACAGCTGTAACAATGATGGTGATGGGTCTTCGTCTTCTTGAAAGAAAGATTCAAGATTTGGGTAAAACCCGTATTAGGATACTTTAATTTGGGAAAATATGAGCATTAACCGGTTTAAAATCTTATGATAAAGTTTTTTTCTCTAACATGTTAATCGATCTTGATATATATATATATATATTTATGAAGTTTGATCTTTTCTGTTTTCACTTTGACAGAGATGTGTTCAGAGATCATGATGGTTATGATAATAAATGAATTTTTATTCGGAGGGTAACTTAAAAAATCCAATTCGATCGATAGACCATTTCTAATTATAGTAAGTGCATAATCCCTAATTGTGATTACAGAAATCAAAAGATTCGTTTGTTTGTTTACATTGCTTTATTATTCAATGTTATCTTCTGTATTATTGGAAATATAATCACCTGAACTATAGAGAAAGAGTAAGTAAAGTTTGCTTAATGAAGATACGACGACGTGGTTTAATCAAGATTTGCAACAAACTATGGCGTGGCAGAATATAATTAGGTCATCTGGGCGGCATATTGTTGTTGTTAATTCATTAGTATATTATATACTATATGATATGTATGATTTAAAGTTATTAAAATGCGGGCTTATCTCTTTCCATTTAGGGATAAGCTTTGGCAATAGCAACCTTGCTTATTTATCCAAATTAAGAATAATACAGACGTTACGATTATAAAAAATATCTACTCTGGTTTTGGGTTGGCTCTTCCCACACCACTAATATCTATGATTCTTCATTTTATTTTCCTACAAAAAAGATCATCCTCATGTATTAACGAATCACAGCGAAATGCTTTATCTCGTATAAAGCTCAATGCTGGAGACAAAAATATTTCACCATGTAAGGTACGAAGTAATGAAGACCAGACCTGAACAAAAGACAAGCCGGTACGTTCCGTGCCAGAAAGACCAATGTGTATATGGCAAAAGCTTTGTAGATGACTAACAAACATGTTATTCATGATAATTTTATGGTACCTACAATATATTTGTTTGATACAACAAACGTATTTTGTGGATGCGCATAATTTTCATAAATTATCAGTAAGTGCATATGGAAGGATGTTTGAAATTTTTGTGTGTTACTAAATTACAAATTAAGATTCCTTTAGATGTTTATTGGTACGATGAATGAATGTAGAGGGACAGTCGATATCATTAAGGAAGGTTCACACATTTTATATGCTTCTATGGAGCAGTGGAGGGTAAGTCGATATCAATCAAGAGATAGTTTCAAACCTTATTTAGAATGATACTAAATTGGATCTCCGACAAAACATTAATATGCTTCAAAGTCCAAACTGTATAGATTAGCTCAAAGTTAAATTCAAATATCACAGTGATGGTTACATATATATTAGCTGTGAAATTGTTGGGTGAATTTTTTTCCGTTTATGCATCGTGAAAGAAAAATAAATTGTATAAATTCATCGTTCTATCAATTTTTAAAGGCCAAAAGTTCATAACTTCCTTGTCAACATTTTTTTGTTTTTTATTTTTATTTTTATAATAAGTTTTAAACTATTACGTATGGAGAGGAAAAAACTAAAGTTTAATTTCTGGTTTTTTTTCTCTACATTTTTTAATCGTTATTTCAATTTCGAAATTTGTTATATTAAAACATTTTTAGGTTATACCCAAGCTGTTAAGAACGGAATTTTAAAAACGTTTTAGAATTCTAAATAATCTAAACCCCTAAATTATTATTTTGAGATGATATTTTCAAATGATGTTTTTATCATAAGGTTTTTTCCGTTGGAATTACAAAGAGGAAATAATTATTTTTCAAAAGTCCATTATAGGCTTATAGCTAAGCCCGTTTGATATACTTTTGTTTTTCGAGACCTAGACCCAATAACACACTAAAGGACACGGTAATCTAACCAAGTATGAGGGATCCGATCTTTCACCACCCAAGTCTTGAAAACGTAAACCGTTTAGGCATACCAGGATCGAAATGAATAGATCAGAATCCGGTTCAGTGGGGATCTTGCATCCAGAATCGATATGCATAGAGTGACAGTGGGAAGGTTGAGCCGAGCCATAGTCAAGGCAGCTCAGGAAAACTCATCATGTTGTGAAAGGACACTGATAAGTTGACCACCATGTTGAACGAGTGACTCTACTCGACCGGGAAAAATAATTTAGGAAGGTAAAACAAAGGACTTTATTAAGATAGCCAAAGATCGGCAAGTTACAATGTATTCCGTTATAAACCGGTCGACTAATTACAGAATAATCTACTCCTGATATGACTATTAATATTTAGAACTATAATTGGATTGTCTCCAGACTCCTACTCCATGTTACTTGATGTCCTTCTGCGTGTCTCAGCTTCGGTATTTATAGTTGATAGAACGTTTCATCTTCATACCTCGGGATCGATGTGGCACCGCCTCAAAGCTTAGTCGGTGACTGTTTCTTCGTGGGTCGTCGCTTACTAGGCTGTCTGTCTTATTGGGCCTTCTAGAAACTCTGCTGGCCCGATAAGAGTTATCCAGCCAATCAATGCTTCCAAGGGCCATGTTGATGCCGGATCGATTATGCATTTTATGTGGCAAGTGTTGTCTGGGTGCATCTCGATCTCGGCAACCCTAAGACGTCGGGGTATTGCTTGTGACCCAGGTTGTGCAAGATGTGAGGCTGAAGAGGAAACAATAAATCATGCGATTTTTCGGTGTCCCCCAGCCCGCCAGGTTTGGGCTTTAGCTTATGTGCCAGTTGGACCAAATTCCTTTCCCACAGAGTCTCTATATGCCAATGTTGATCACTTCTTAGGTTCGTTAAATCCGGGTGCGCAGGTACAGGCTTTCCCATGGCTCATGTGGTATATTTGGAAAGCGAGAAATGCTTGCGTTTTTGAAAATTTAATGGAAAAACCAGAGGATGTAGTGAGGTTAGCGGTTGGAGAAGCGTTTTCCTGGTTACAGGCTCAGGTAAAGGAGGTGGAGGAGGATCCAATACCAGTTCCCAACCCTGCTTGTGCTCGGGGAGTGGGGCGATTAGGTCACCTCCCTACTAGTTACTCAGGTTATCGGTGTTTTGTAGATGGATCGTGGAAAGTAGGCGATGTTTTTGCGGATGCAGGATGGGTGTGTTCATCCTTTCAGGACGCTTTCACGACGAGGGGTGCTGCCAATTTCCGGCGTAGTCTTTCCCCATTGCATGCTGAAGTAGAAGCTTTTGTTTGGACCCTGCGGTGTATGATTGGACACGACTACCGAGAAGTGGCTTTTTCTACAGATTGCTCAGATTTGGTGAAGATGGTGTCTTCGCCTCAGGACTGGCCGGCTTTCAAGACCTACCTCGACGATATGAAGATGGACATGGAAGAGTTCTCCGTTTTCTCTTTGTCTCTAATTCCAAGAAGTGCAAATGTAATTGCGGATTCTTTGGCACGCCAAGCGCGTTCATCTTCGCAGCATGTGCTGTTTGTAAACGATTTTTCCGCCAATTGACTCATATGAGCTGATCTTTTTCGTTGTCAAAAAAAAAAAAAGGCCATGTTGACTGTTTCGTATATGGGCCAGGTGGAAGGCCTGTTAAGGCAGGGTGAAACCCATATCCAACACACCACATGGAAAATATTTTTCATCTATCTAGCTTTGTGTTTGTGTGAGAAATGATTGTGAAGACAAACCTTCCTTGGGTTTTGGAGATGTATAACGTTCATTGTCATATGTTTGAAAAGCTTTTAAGATATTTAAGACCATCTTTAGTAGAGAAACGGGTAAACGTTGCTAAGAGAACTAAAAAAAATATTTTTATTATACATATTCCTTTTTTATTTATTTATTAATATATATACTACTGAGTAAATGACACATGTTTTTTTACTCTGAGAAATGTTTCTCTTGGTTCTCCACCAAACAACGTTTCCTCCTGTTTTCTCTTCTCTCTCTTCGTTTTGTTATTTTTTTAATAAAATAAAAGCAATTGCATGAGCATTCTCCGATGGGGCTGCCCTAAGTAACCTAAACCCATCAATAGACCATAATTTAGTCTGAGTCTAATCTTAACACATAATTTTAGTAAAGATGATTCTCAAAAATAACATCAAAACTTTTTTTTTTCCAAATTTAGAACAATATTTCTAAAATTCTAAAAATAACGATATATTTCAAAATTAATACATAAATACATACAAAAGTCAAATGATTAAATTGATTTATAGAATAATGTTTAATAATTGTCTTCATCGATCGTCATCAACGTCATTGTCATTAAAAAGTAACGTTAAATAGTTTATGATTAAAATTTGTTTATGAATAAATCACATATCAAACAATTCTACATAATTTCATCCATTTTATATAATTTAATGAAACATAGAGCAAAACTTTACCTTCCACGAATGTTTTTAAAACTAGATCAGAAGGTGAACCGAAAGTCTTTTAGATCACTGAATTAATTAGTTGGACCGGTTGAACCACATGTCAATTAGTTTATTAGTTTGTTTACATTTTATGAATATAACATCCGTTTTTCTTTAAATAGATGAACAAATATACATAATTAAGTAATAAACAGCTAAAATTAAACTTTAAATGATTAAATAAAATAACTAAGTGATTTTTTTTTATAAATAATAACATTTATTTTTAATTTGGTTTGAGTTTGAAATGTGATAAAAATAAAATATTTTAAATTGATACTGACTCGTCGGTCCGACCCGTTGGTTCAACCACCGGTTCATGGGTTTTTAGCGAGTTTTCCGGTTTTTAGCGAGTTTTTCCGGTTTTTACGAGTTTTTATTTATCCGGTTTTTAGTTGCAATCCAAATCAAAATGTCTACCAGGTCACGGTTAAACCGGTCCGACCGACCGGTCTGGTCCGAGTTTAAAAACATCGCCTTCTTGACAATTTATGATATCAAACATCCACATTTGCTTGTTTTTGTCCATTCTGTTTTTAATTTTTAATTAACAAAATCTCTACCACCATACATTAAAAGAGGATGGATACGTCAGCATCTAGTGAAACACGTGTAGCCTTGCATCGCTATTGCACGTTGAAAATGAAACCAAAATGGTGATCAATTTGCTTAACACCTACGAGAAAAGGACTAACAAACGATGCGAGTCGCATCGAAATTAAAATTGGAGTTTTGAATTTCAGCAAAAAATGAGCATCCGCCAAATATACTGCATTGTCAATCAACTTTTAGACCGTGACTTGTGTTTGGACGGTTGAAGGTCAAACTTCCACGAAATTATCTTACACTTACACATACCCGAACCCATCAGTACACCTACAAGTGTCCACCATAATCTATACACAATATAAAATTGCTGATATTTTTCGTTGGTCGCATATAGGCATGTATATTCCGGGCTAGGTCGTGATCCCATCTTACCTTCAGCGATCAAAATGTCTAAATTTTCTAAACAAAGAAATTTATTAATCAATAGCTTATATAACAAAAAAAACGACTTAGAAATCCAAACAAAAAAATACATAGTTTACATACAATGTTTTTCTTTATTATGTGGTAGGATTAAAATAATTTATTATATGTCTTAATAAGTATGATTGTATGTTAATTTATCCATAGTATTCGAATTATCCATTTTTCTTAACATTAAACCCAAAAAAAAAAAAACTATCCATTTGAGTACTATTTTTTTGTTCTAAATTACTCAACACCGAATCATAACTTTTTTAAGTCATAAGTTTTAGGTATTCGAAATACTAATATCTTACTCCCTCTATATCATAAAAAATGATTTTCTATGATTTTTTCTTGTATTACAAAGATTGATTTTCTATATAATTTAATCAATAAATGCTAAGAAATTGTGAAATTCAAAAATCAATAAATGAGAATTTAAAAGTTTAATGGATTACTATTGGTTAATAATTATAAAAATATGTTATTATAAATTAAAAATACATTTATAGCTAAACATTAAAAAAATTTCTTAATTTACATAAAAAATCCTAAAACATCATCTATTCTGATACAAAAGGAGTATCTTTTATATGTAGTAGCCCATCATATTCATGGATATATTGTAATTATATTAATATTTATCCGATATCTATAAGTCATTACATGATCTTTGACTTATTCACGCAAAACTTACAATACAATTTTAGTAAATAAAATTGGGTAAAAAATTGTTTTAATTTAAAAAATTAGGCTGAAAGATGGGTTTAATTAAAGAAAAACTACAATTGTATAAAAGGAGTTGGATTAAAAGATGATTTTAATTAAAGTAAACCTCACATTATGACTCTTTAAAAGATGATATTTTCTTTTCTGACAAAAAAACAAAATAGATGATTTTTTTTTACCTTTAATTAAATGAAACAGTTGAAACTCCAAGAGACAAAGGGCAAGTGAACCAATGAATGTTTGAAGCAAAGTGAGAAATGGACAAAGAACCCGAGAAGCAATGTAATAAGTTTGACTCTTTGAGTTCTCCCACGTTGAACATAGTCCGTTCTCCGAGACAAAGTGAACAAAAATTTGAGAAAAGAATACTATTATTCGAATAATTTTAATTCAAATCCTAATGTATTGGTATATCGTAATATATAGAGTATGTTACCAAAACAAAAAACTTTATTCTCTGTTCTCCGGTTCTCCCTTTCGGACATCTTAAGCACAATACAAATTCTCATTTGAAAACCCAAAAAAGAAAAACAAAAGACAAACATTTATATCAAAAATTTCAAAATTTAATGAGAAAGCAAAACATTACCATAGGGTGAGAGATATTATTATTACATAAAAGAAGAGTTGTGTAAGAGGGAGATATTTTCCCATCCACCAATCTCGCACCTGATTCCATAAAATTGATCTTCTTCTTCAACGCACACCTCTCTAGTGTCTCCACCAATTTCTATGTCCGTATACGTCGTCTTGACGAAAATTTTGGAATTTTATTGGGAGAAAATAGTCATTAAAACACTAATCATGTGTAACCCTTGAAGACGTTTTTGCGTTTACTTTAAACCACACAAACGCGTTGAAATTAGCGATAAATGGGTATTGTTACGACGAAGACTTATACTACTTCTACTAACTTCGTTTTTGGTGTTGGTTTGAAACAGTTTGTGTACGGAAACACTTTCGTAGTTCTCGATGCTTTCTGGGGTTCGCTCTCTAATCTCTTCAGGTAAGGTAACGTTAAACTTCTTCTTCTTCTCTGTTCTCTCTTTTTTGTTTTGTTTTGAGTTCTTCTTTATTGGTTAATGGGTTTGTTTTATCTAGTGATAATTCAGACAAAGAGACAAGCTTGGTCGTGTTCAAGAAACAGAACACAAGCGATTCCTCTGTTTACGGAGATCATCAAGATCAAAACCAAATTGGTGGAACACAACAAGACGATGATGAGATGGAAACCTCTCTGGTTTCGATTAGCAAGAGATGCGAGTTTTATTCCGACAAGAAAAGCATCGTTGGTTTTGTAGAAGAGCCTAAAGCGTTTAGCTTTAAGTTTCGTGATTACCCTGCTACTGTTCATGAGGAGGAGGAGAAGAAGAAGAAGAAGATGGTGAGATTCTCAGATATTGAGGAACCGGACACGAGGTCCATGGTTTTGGAGAAATCAGAATCAGAAGGTTTTGTGAAGGAACACGTGAAAGAAGAGATGTTGGTTTATGAGTTCATGAGTTGTGGTGTCTTAAAAGAACTTTTAGATCACGAAGAACACTTGTTCGATGATGATGATGATGATGATGTTGATGGGTTTATAGAACTCAACCCAAGTTCACAGATTTCTAACTTTGCTTATGGAGAAGGAGAAGAAGAAGAGTTGGATATGGGTTTTGATGAACAAGAAGAGGTATATGATGAGTTTGATGATGGTTCAGATTCAGATGATGATGATGATGAGTTTGAGCATAGTGATGTGATTGAGAAATTGAAAACAGAGATAAGGACTGCAAGAACAGGAGGATTGTGCACCATTCTTGAGGAATCAGAGACTCCATTAGAAGAGCTGAAACCACTCAAGATTGAACCAAAACAAGATCAGCACAAAGACAGAATCTCTGAAATTCACAAGGTTTACAAGAGCTATGCGGTAAAATGCGAAAACTCGATGTCATCGATTCTCAAACAATGCATTCCATCAGTAAGTTCATCAATCCATTTTTTTAATCAATGTTTAACGTTTTTTGAGATATTAGCAATGACACGTCTTTAGACTTAAGAGTCTTTAATTTTTGTCTGATTCTAGCTCCTGCTTTGATTGTGAGGACATGATTGTTAAAGAATGTCTCTTTCCTTCTTAAATGTTGTCCCAACTACTCATGAGCAAAATATTTGTTGGTAGGGTCTATAGAACTACTATAATAGTAGTAACATATTGGATTTTGATTTATAGGTTTGCTAAAGCTAAAAGATTCATCTAAACCTAGCAGAAACAATGTTAAAGCGGCTAAATCGCCTCTGCATCAGAATCTATGGCCATTCAAGAAACATAAGCTTGAATGTGATCCGACTGAGAGACTTGTAAAAGAAGCGAGCAGAGACTTTGAGACTGTCTATGTAGGCCAAGTTTGTCTCTCGTGGGAGATGCTTCAATGGCAATACGCTAAAGTCTTGGAGTTTGATTCTCATGTTCCTCCTTATCAATACAATTTAGTAGCTGGAGAGTTTCAACTATTCCAAGTTCTGCTTCAACGGTTTGTGGAGAATGAACCATTTCAAAACTCTTCTAGAGTTGAGAGTTACTTAAAGAACCGTCGCCATTTCCATAATTTCCTTCAGATTCCACTTGTTGGAGGTAAACAAAACATGTTTTCACTACTCTTCAGTTCATACTGAACCTTTCCTTTTGTGGTGCTAATACCAAAATCTGCAATGTTTACAGATGACCGTTCCTCGAAGAGTAATAAGAAATGTAGATATGAAGGAGAATTCGCGGTAAAAATTGAAATGTTGAGAGAGATTATCCGAGAGTCGATGTGTATTTTCTTGGAGTTTCTATGTGCAGACAAAGACGAGTTTACTTCAATGGTGAAAGTTTCTCACCAAACTCAAGTCTCTCCACAAGATCCTCTTGACCTTGAGCTCTTGACAGATATCAGAACTCATCTCCAAAAGGTATTTAACTTCTTCAATATCTCAGTCTCCTATTGTCAGATTACAACAATGTTTTTATATTCACACTCAAGAACCTGTTATTGGCCTAATGTAGAAGGAGAAGAAGCTAAAGGAAATACTAAGAAGCCAAAGCTGTATAATAGTGAAAAAGTTAAAGAAGAACGAGTCAAAGAGTAGTGTTGGACTCAAAGATGACTTACTGATAGCTCAAATAGAACTGAGACTTGTTTCAAGAGTGATGAACATGTCGAAACTTACCACCGAGAAGTTAGTTTGGTGCAAGGAGAAACTTGACAGGATTAGCTTCAACGGTCGAAAGATTCACATGGAGCCATCTTTCTCTTTATTACCTTTTTGATCCTTCTCTGCATATAAGATTAGATCATAGATGTTGGAAACATTATGGCTTTATCAGATCCAGGAAGATGTCTATTTTGTTGTTGTTGTTCCTGAGAACAAATGTATATCATAATCATATGATATATATGGTAGCTTAGTTCTGTATTTTTTCTCCTTCTATTACAATTTACTAGTTGATTAATCGAAGATCAGTTGAACAAAAGCATAAAAGAAAAGAAAGATAAATTTGTAATGAAGACTGATCCAAATTCATATACAAAGGAAGTAAGTTTCTTAATTCTTCAAACTCCTAAGTGTTAATCATATATACCAATCCAAACCAAAGATTGCGGAAGTGGCTATAAAGAATGGTTCAGCTGTATACAGTTCTTGGTTACACTGAAGCAGCAATGTTCTCTGAGTCAACAAAGTTCAAATCAAACCTTGAGCTAGTGAATTGATTAAATTAACGACATCCGAAAGATGGGCCTTGGGCCGGTTTATGTAAGTCTAAGGAGCCCATATAATCTCGTCCGTTAATAATAATCGAAGATGTGATCTGATCCGTCCGATCTAGGGCAAAAGGATGTGCCCTTATATAAGATAATGTTAGCTTATAAAGTCACTTCTCTGCTCCGTCAAGCTGAGGAGGATAAAACCCTAGCAGACACGAGAGAGGGTCTGAGAGATTGAGAGAGAGGAGCGAAAATGGTGCAGCGTCTTGTTTACCGATCGAGGCACAGTTACGCCACCAAATCAAACCAGCACCGGATCGTCAAAACCCCAGGTATGGTTCTGTTTCTTCTTCATCTACTTACTAATCTTTCAGCTGTAATCTCAATCTGAATTCACCGATCTATCAGATGTGTAATGTATTTTGTGTATCTTCTTTCATTTTGCAGGAGGTAAATTGACTTACCAGACCACCAAGAAGCGTGCCAGTGGTCCTAAATGCCCCGTTACCGGAAAGCGTATTCAGGGTGTAAGTAGTCTTTTTGATTCATTTCTCTCAGATTTGATTTATGGTACTAAAGTTGTGTCCTTTGATTGATTTTGGATTGACCCTGAAAATGAATAATCAATGATTGTGTCTTTGAGATGATTGTGTTGAGGTTAATGTATTGATTGATGCAAATGTAGTTAGTTTAGTGTTGTTGATTTGATTTCGTGCTTATTGACGGTCTTGTGCTGGTTAAGATGAATCCACATCAGTAGATAACTTTATCATAAGCTAAATTTAGTGCCGCCTTGTTTTATTTTAGTGTTCTCCATTTATATGTAAGGAGTCTTCTTTAATCTTGGCGGCAGAAAGTTTTTTAACTTTTGTGTATTTATATTTGTTTTGTATTCTTTGTGGCAGCAAATGCATTAGTTTGGATTCTATGCAAGTGATTCCTTCTTGTGCTTATTGACGGTCTTGTGCTGGTTAAGATTAATCCACATCAGTACATAACTTTATCATAAGCTAAATTTAGTGCCGCTTTGGTCTTTTCAAGTTTTCTCGTTTTGTATGTAAGAGTAACCTTTTTACCTTGGCGGCAGAAATCTTACAATGGTTCATTGTTTGCACTAATCATAAGTGAAAGTAGTGTTTGTTAGTTGTGTCTGTCATTTCCCGTCAGCATCTAATTTATCTCTGTTTGATTCTTTAGATCCCTCACTTGAGGCCTGCTGAGTACAAGAGGTCTCGATTATCCAGAAACAGGAGGACCGTGAACCGTGCTTATGGTGGTGTTTTGTCCGGTTCTGCTGTTAGGGAAAGGTTAGTTCTTGAGCTCATTCTTTGTATCAGTTGTCTTTATAAACAAGGGACTAATTCAATTGTTTCTTGTGATTACAGAATCATCCGTGCTTTCCTTGTGGAGGAGCAAAAGATTGTGAAGAAGGTTTTGAAGCTTCAAAAGGCAAAGGAAAAGGTTGCTCCCAAGAGCTAGACCCTATTAGTTTTTATGTTTTATGGCTCTGTTCTAGCGATAGTACTGGTTGCAGAGAAAACATTGTGTACTCATCCAAATTTTTAAGTTTTTTGTATTGGTTTTGGATCTTTGCCTCTGTCGACAATTCGCTTCGGTTTTGTTTTCTCGTTCCTTTGAGTTCTCATTTTCCTTTTCTATTCTCTTATCCCCGAAGCTTCAGTGTCACCTCTAGACTGGTTAATATGTTGTTCGAATCACATGATTAATACTCGTTGAATCGGTTGAGTCTAAAACTACAATTACTGCATAATTGGTTACATGTTGCAGTGGGATACTTATTGTAGGAAATGTTCATTGTACGCACATTGCTACATTCACTGTTCTGTTTACTATGGTCTATGATTTTGGCCGCTCGTGCAAGTCTCTGCTGTCCTTTTTATGTATCCCCCCCTTTCCTTCAGTTCCGTTCTTATCTTACAAACAATGTCTTAGTCTCGAAGGAGTAAATTCTTAATTGATCCATAAGTATTGTGTGTTTCTTCTACTAACTCAGCACTCAATACCACTACAAGTTAATAGAAATAAAAGTTCATAATAACCATGTACGCAACAGTTCAGTACCATTTACAAACCAAGAGAAAGCAGAGAGTTAATGTAACTAAGTACTCCGACTCAGAGACAACCTTGTACGTTTATTGGTGATGATTATGAGGATCATCAGAGATTCAGAGAACCAAAATTTGGTATGATGTAGAGAGTATTGGAATGGTAAGTAGTTCTCTTACGATGACAGATTCGTCATTCTTTATGGACTCATCCAAGCATAGGATCAATTTCTTTAGGACTTTTGAATTCTCAAGTAAGTAACTCACTAGTTCCATCTTCATTGCCTCTCCTTTCAATTGCCTTTCTATCTTAACATACTCGAGAGATGATAGGAAACGCCGAGGTCCAGATAAAACAACAATTCCTTGCCTCTCTTGATGATGTTCATTAGATTTCTGCACGTACCAAGTCGAAGAAACACAAGTTGAGTTTATGATATAATTTCACCATCCTACATCTTTGGCTCAATAGACAATTCATCACCACGACAAGAAACTTTAGATTCGGGCATTTTTAGTCGTTTCCGACAATAGACAATTGTCTATGATCGCCATCGATATTTCTTTGTTTTCAGAAAATAACCGTGCAAAACATAGTGATATTTTGGTTGACATTTATGATTTGGTAATGAGCAATAGTTCTCAACTAACAATATATCTTGGTAATCTCACAAGACACCCCATACTACGTTGACTACTCCGACTTAGAGAAGCACGGAAACAATATTCTTTTGGCATTTGCTGAAGTCACATCAGGATTGTCTAGTCGTGTGCCTAGTGGTGTTCCAAGTTTTGTTTGGGTCTGGTCTAGCCTATCAAATGGAGGGAGTCCTTTCAACAACCACCTCCCAGAAGTTGGAACATTACTATGTGGTGCCTGTAAGAAGAAGATGCAGCGGAAGAAGAAAGCTCTTCACAAAAACCGTGAAAAAAAAAACAAAAGGATTGAAGAAGAGAGCAACTACTCAATCACAAACCTCTTCAACAAAACGTCGAAAGGTCCTAGGGGAAAGCAACGACTAAATTCTCAACACCAGATCAGATGTTGGAAACGATGTGTAATTTTCTTATGTTTCACGTCAAACCCTCTGCATGTGCAAAAAAAGCTATTCTCATATATCTCCTCCTTATTGGTGAGAGACCTTAACAAAATTCATTATTTACTGATCCAACCACAACCGATCCGAGTTGTCTAGTCAACCCAACTAGGATCTGGTTCATCCAACCTTTTGTAACAGGATAAACCGGTTAGACTCTTGGTTAAGTCCTCTTATTTCGGGTTTAGTTGTCTGGTTTAAGTTAATTAGGACTTCTGGTTTAGTTATTTCATCTTTGTTAGCCACTCTCTGCAAAACTTAAATCAATCGAAACAAACAGCTTATAGAATTATAGAACAAAGTAACGCATTCAAATAGCGGATTCAAGTTAGATTACCTCAAAAGTACTTGAAGAAATGGTCATATCTTTGACAGTAGAGATCACAACGAGAAAATTACGAGTCATAGTTCAAAGATTCTAAACTCTCACATGTGTAAATGGTTGGAGGCAACTAAACATCCTAACTCCCGTATAACTTTACGCGTAACAACAGTGTTGATCCATCGTCCCATGAGAGGAATCTCAGATTCATAATCATACTTCAATGTAAATTGTTGTAAGCGTGAGTCACTGTTGAAATCAAGAAAGCTATCAACAAAACTCAAGAAGGTGTTGTAATCTTGGAAATCAGCATTGTCTAGGTCTAATCCAGCCATCCAGGTACGTGTTTCCAGAGATCTCTCCATCTAGATTTAGTGGATAACACACTAGTCGTAACCGCATGCATCTTTAGTGGGAAGATTCAAGAGTACCTCACACAGCAAACAATCTGGTAATTTGCTTATCCAATCAACTCCATCAGATCCTTTGACAAGAACACCACGAATCTCTCCATCTTCATCCATGAAAGGAAATAAATATCGAAATGATAAAAAGAAATCCTCAAAAAACTTAGAATGATAGTTTCGATCAGACAGTTGTAATAAAAGTCGCGTTTACTCTACTTTTAATACGAGACCGTTTTTATGGATCATGTAGTTGTTGTGTTCCTTGTGGGACAAGCAAAAGGCTTCTCGGGAACTGTTGGTCTAGAGACTACAAACGAGTATATTCTATACTTGGGTGATTTAAGGAAAAAAAAAAAATCAAAACAAATACGATAATCCTTGCATCGGTAAATGATGACAATGTTTAAACGGTAGCAGCGAGAGCATGCACTAAAGTCTAAAACTATATGGCTTATTATTTTTTACAATTTCCAACCAAACTTTTGCAATTATCTTTTATTTTTGTTGATTAATAAATTTAACATTAAAGAAAAAAACTATATGGCTTATCGGTTTTAATTAAAGGCAACGTCTAAAATATTGTGACACCATGGAGTTGTACAACGTCAACAATATTGTGACACCATTAATGGACAGTACATTATTCTGCTCACTTAACCACTGTCATAGTCTTTATGTGTTTGTTGAACATGCTAGATTATACAAGTGACCTTCGCGGCACTGTTCAATTCGAGTGCAGTGATCCGAAATATCTTTGATCTGCTTCCATTAGGTTATACTTTGGTTAAGGTACAGATCTCTAATAGATAATAATGTAGTTAGCAACTAATTTGATAGTTGTGATATCCCGATATTATAGGTTTGAACTTTAGTTATAATTGATATGCTATTCTTTTTAAACTAATAAATCTATTTCTTTGTGTAGGTTTTGTGGGATCCGACAACATCACCTTTGTCACAACAGTTTAATATATTCCAGATAAGAGAGAATGTCGAGAAGGGTTTGAAAAACCTTTGGCTATCTATCTAGGTGTTGAAGGCAACATTATCGGATGTGTTGGGGATGACACTTTAACAAAAGCCGCTGTGAAAAATTTGAATAAGACGGCTATTGGAGTTGATATCACTGTTTTTCTTCCTCCTACGTTCACGAAGAGACCCAACTGATCTGTGAAAAGATGATACATTGGTTTGAGAATGCAAATAGAGTCACTTTGCTACTTATCCCTGATGACTGGCGGATCGCTTTGACGGTGAGGAGATTGATCACTGATGGGTACATAGTGATTCTGGCTCATGGCCCAAATGCTCCCGACGAACTTACCGAAGCTGTTTCGGTAAGCATCGAGTGGCAATACAAATAAAATGTTATTTTACATCATTTACTTTATATAATTGCATCAGATTTAAATGATGTGAAAATAATGTACATTATTTTAATAAATAATTTACATTTTGTTGATCCAAATAATTTGTATCGGTTAATGAAATATTTTTATCAGTTATTGTAATCGTTGTTGTTATGTATCAATTGCAAAAAATGATTTTGATTTTACATCAATTGATATAAGTGATGTTAAGTATTTATGTCAATTATAATTAACTGATATATGTTAAGGTTAATGTCACTTTTAATAAATGATTTAAATTATTGTATCATTTGTAGTAATAGATGCTAAATATTTTTTTATCAAATATGAACAATCGATTAAATTAGTGATAGTTTTTATAGATAGTTCTCAAAATAAGCTATTTTCAATTATCGTTAATTATAATATATATATATATATATATATAATCTTAAATTTTATAGATGAAAGCACGAATACATCAATCTCGACCATGCATCACTTTGAATCTCATGCTGAAAATTCTTTGGATGTTTTCCATCATTGGTTAATCACATGAAAAAAAAAAACTGTAGGAACCATCGTAACCTTAGCCTATTGTACGCCCTTAGCATCTGTTTTGCAAACTCTTCTCTAATCTTCTTACTTAGGGGTGAGATCGAAAACTGGTGACTCCAACTTAGTGTTGTTATATTGATAAAAAGAAAGAAGAAGATGAAAAAAGAAGAAGAAAGTTATATTTAAAGAAAAAACTAGGTTCGGACCCGCACGTACGTGCGGAGTTATTTTTGCATAATTTTTTAAAAGATATAATTGTTAAGCGATCAAACCCGTCTAATATGTCTGATTGCAACATTTAATTTTTTTTGACCTGAAAAAACTCAATTCCTCGTAATTCATATAAGTAAATAGTATGTCCGCATATGTTCTGCTTGAATTCTTGTTCCCAAAATTCTTATCCTGTATTTTGTCATACATGAATATACCAACACAAAATTCTCATAACCTGATTACTATGGAACTAATTTGAACGATTTCCTAAAATATAATAAATATGTTGTTTAATCTTGTTTTTTCTTCTTAATATGTAAATTGGGTCAGTTTGGCTACATGGATATTTGATATGATTTTTTTTTAATCTTTAAGTGTATTTTCCAATTAATAGTATAGATTTCTTTCAATTATTGAATAAAATATTCCTTAGTTATACTAATGACAATTTAATGTAAATAATATAGTAAGAGAAGGGCAAATAATAAAATAGGATATAAAGCGTGAGTATTTTATATAGGAGATACCAGAAGATATTTTATTAAGGAGAATTCTATTAATTTGGATATTATTAATTTTTTTAAGTAATATATGTGTCTGTAATTGTTGGAGAAAAAAAATTACAAAATTGTTTCGTGAGGGGAAGACTATAATTGGTCATTAGATCTCTTATATAATTGGTCTTAGTTATGGTATTATGTCACTGGATTTTATAAATTTTAATTGGTCATTAGATCCCTATATATCTCAGCTATTGGTATAATATTATTACTTGTTTTCATTTTTACTTGAGTGGGTTTTCTAAATTTTAAGATTTATGTAAAAACACTATAANCCCTATATATCTCAGCTATTGGTATAATATTATTACTTGTTTTCATTTTTACTTGAGTGGGTTTTCTAAATTTTAAGATTTCTGTAAAAACACTATAACTACATATTTATATATAATGTTTAACTACATAGTTATCCAAATTAAAGTATATATTCATGTCATTTTAATTGGTGATCATATGTTTTTTTGGGTAAATATAGTTATTATTTTTAGCAAAAGAATAAACATTGAGCCAGTTTCAAATAATCTTTGATTCTTTCACCATTAGAGTTTTATAAAATTATTAGAAAGATAATGTCCCCTATATAGTTATAGTGTTTCTGAAGATATAATTTTAAATATATATTTTTTACATCTCATAATATAGTTATATTATTATATTACAATACATAGTGAAATTAATTTAATTTTAAAAATATGTAGGAGATAATATTTATCAATTTTTGAATAATATTTACCAATTTTAAAATATATAGGAGCAACATATTGTGTATATAAATAACTGAATAGTAGTGGCAGTTGACAATATATATATATAACAGTGACAATTTCATGTAATTTTATAGAATACTAAGGGTGAACAATAAATTGGGTACAGAACTCTCTGGCGACGATACATCAGCTTTTTTTCTCTAGAATGTTTCTCTTGTAATATATAGGGGATATTGTTAGATAAGTTAGGATTTTAGAGAGATTCACGTAATCATGGGGAAACAATATATACTTTTATTATCATCATCACTTTTTATTAACGTAAATCGTAATATCATTTAGTTAAGTGATATTAATATAAATTAATAAATATATCGATTTTTTTCCATTTTTAGGGCTACATATGAATTATTTAAGTGATGCAAATTAATATATTTATATCGGTATTTACAAGTGATACAAATTAATTCAGATTTGCATCAGTTTTAATCAGTTGATACCACCCAAATTAATAACAACATCGATTACTGCAAATGATGTGTTATTTATTTTTATTTTTTTTTGTATCACCGTGTTGAAGGTAATTCATCAAATGAACTAATAATTTGGGACAAATAAGAATTAGTTTAGATGATTTTTGTTATCTAAAAAGTGGGGTTTAATTTTTTTTTCTTCATAATTTCAGGAAAACAAACCTAAGCGAAGGAAGAGAAAAGTAGAAGTAGAAGCTAATTAGATCCGCAAGTTTGCAGGAAGTCAATCATTCTTTGGTGATTGTGACAACAAGAAAGCTCTGTTTCTGTTTCGGTTATTGCAGTTTGACGACTTTTTAGGACAAAAAGAGTAATTTGGGCTGTGAAATATTCCTAGTTAATTTTCACTAAGATACCATGAATTAATGTGAGTCATGTGGATCATCGCAAGATTCTTGTGGTTTTTTTGAGTAGATAGAGACACTCTGTTTTCTTTTGTCCAAAAAAAATAGACACTGTGTTTTCCAACATGTCTCGAGTTAAAAATATATTAAGTAGAGACGTTATCATGTGTACATAAATTAAGGTTTTTTTTTATGCCCCATCTCTACCCAAATCAATCTTCTCTAATGGCTTATATCGGCTTATTTGAGTATTTCTTTTGCTTTATCATCGAGCCCTTTTCTCATCTTCTATTACTTCATCAACAAGAAGTCCTTTACATTACGTACATTGTAGAAATTAGAAGAAGCGTTTTTGGGAAAAAAATCTTTATTATTGTGTTGTTGTCTTGATCAATGATATAAGGGTTTATATAATACTAGGTCTTAGGGTTTACAACAATATTAGGGTTTATAATAACCGTCATAACAAAGCCCAGTCGGCCCATACACCAATACTCCCTCGCACGACAAACGTGGTACGCAAAACGCAAACTTTGCAATAGAAAAACGGAACACGTATGTCGTGGACACTTGTCAAGGACGGACAAATCATGTCAACAAACTCCTCCGGGCATAAACTTTAATCTTGAAAATAGGGATGGAACTTCAGCTCGTCTTCAGTCTTTGGTAAAAAGGAATAACAACATCCTATGGGTGCAAATTCTGCAATCTCCACAAATAATTGTCCTAATCTCGGACAGTCTACAAATCAGACACAAAAGAAATTGACCTAAAAACATGAGCGTTCCAAACAACTTCCTCATAATGGTAAAACTATTACCAAATAAAAACTCAGAAAAATTCATAACTCAAACCCATGAAACCATAACCCTATAACCTTTAAACCGTAACCCTGTAACCTTTATACCATAACCAATAGTTTAAATAAAAGAAAACCCCCATGAATTATTGCCCAAAAAAAAACAAATCAAATAATACCCAAGTAATTAAGAAAAAAAAACAAAATCACGTAATCTAAGTACGTGTACGTCTTTGTAATCGTCTGGTTCGTCTTCATCACCATCATCGTCTTCACATCCCATGATCGTTGGGATCACAAGAACACTAACGCGAAAGCTTTATTTTAGATCCACAAGAATCGCCTGCTCTGATACCATGTAGAAATTAGAAGAAGTGTTTTGGGAAAAAGTCTTTATTATTGTGTTGTTGTCTTAATCAATGATACAAGGGTTCATATAACACTAGATTTTAGGGTTTACAACAATATTAGGGTTTATAATAACCGTCATAACAAAGTCCAACATGGCCGTCGTCCCATACACCAATATACATATCAAGAAAACCCTTCAAAGTTACCCATTGAACTGGTCAGTTCTTGGTATGCTTCCAGGCTTGATTGCAAGGCTTCGCCAGCTCGATGGTCTCATACCAGTTATTGAGGAGTACGACTTGAGGAGATAAAATTGAGCCAAAACCTGGTCTTGTTTTGACATAATGACATGATATTATATGTTGACAGTTGAATCAAGTTTCTTTCTTTTTCTATAAAAGCGTTTAAGATAACTGAATTTTCTAATCTACTACCTCTCTATAGACAGACTGTTAGATATGAAGTCAAAACATTAAACTCTTTCTTTTGTGTAAAAAATAAAAATCTTACACACATTATATTAAACTAAATAATTGATCCTAATTTTAGAAAAAATATGGGACTCTCTAGACTCTTTGACTTTGAGGTTTCACGTTTTTTGTGTGGACTTTAGCAATTGCTTTTTTTTTTTTGCTAACACATGCAACATTGATCTCCCCAAAGGCTCCAAGTGAACTTGAGAAAGCAACATTCAACAGTTTTAGTAAAGAGGCCAACTTGCATCATACACATCATAATACTACAACGTAGTTGATAACTAATAACAGGCTTGGACTTTCGTCAAAAAAAAAAAAAAAAAAGCCTTGGACTATACGATACTTTATTATCTATACTATGCGTATAGGGTAATGATTGTTTCATTCGTTATGTGACATCTTAAATTCATGTATGCAAATAGGTTTAGTGCTCAACCATAACTTCTTGGGAACAAACACACACATACATTCTAATTTAAAGTTTTTACATAAAGAAAAATCCGTAAACGTTGTGGCGTACAGTTAATACGAGGTGTGTGGTGTTAACCAAACAAAAAGTTTAAAAACAAAAACAAAGGGTCACTAAACGGGTGAGATATTGGATTGGTGGGCTTTGTGTGCGGTTAGAGACGTAAGTTAGGGGATTTATTATAGTCATTTTACAAGTGTTCCCTTGATATCTTTTATTATATAAAGTACAAGTCACAATGACCAATCAAAATCTGACACATAGATTTTTATTTTAAAAATTAATTTAAAAAACCATATTAAACTAAATAAGAGATCGTGTAAAAAAAGTAGGAAAAAAAAACAAACAAAAAAATTATATCCTATTTTAACGGAGACCAAAAAAGATAGAAACGGCAAATGTAAACCATATTATCAAGCTCATCTTTTATTATATAAAACACAAGTCACTGCACTAATTAAAAATTAACATGTCAGCAACAATATATTAATTTATTTGAAAAAAAATCCAAAAAAGAAAAAAAAACAATTTTGGAGTTTCACAAAAGGATATATGATAGGCTTTCAATACTTCCATTTTGGATCCTATGGAAAATTTGGACAAGTCGCAACAAACTCACATTCTAGAAGATCAATCACAACTGACAAAGAGTACTAAAAGAAGCAAAACAAGAGACTGATGAATGGCTAGACATTCTTCCTCCAATTACATAGCACTATCGCCAGGACTCAAACAATACCTGTAATGGCAGAGGAGACAGAGCCAACTGGATTAAACCACTTCCTGGTTGGGTCAAATGTAACTACGATGGTAGCTTCAACAATGGCGACATACATCCTACTTCAGCATGGATAATACGCGATGAGCATGGTCAGTTTAAAGAAGCAGGTCAAGCTTCTGGTCCCTTAGCTACGTCTGCTATTGAAGCTGAATGTCAAAGTTTAGTTTACGCAATGCAACAAGCTTGGAGAAGTGGATACACAAGTATAATAGTTGAGGGTGATTGTCAATCGCTTATCAATGCAATCAACAAAAAATCTCTACGCTTTGATCTTTTCGACTGGCTACAAGAAATACAAGATTGGTCAATAAGATTTGCCAACATAATCTTCCGCTGGACGTCACGGTCTTCAAATAAATTAGCTGATAAATTAGCCAAAGACCAACGGAATAGAATTTCTAATTTCACTATCTATCACTCTGTTCCTTTATGTATCATGTATGATGTAAACTCTGGCTTGGTTACGTATTAATATAAATGTAGTCTAAGGGTTAAAAAAAAAAAAAAAAAAAAACACGTTCCTTAAATCTACGCTCATATAGTCACATACCACGATTTTCTCAACCTTCAAATCAATGTAACAATATGTAAAATAATATAAGTTTGTTTCTTTTTTTTGTCTGTAACTAAAAATAATATCCCACGATCTCAATTCTTTGTTTTCACGATCCTCAAAAGAACTTCCCAAACTCTTCATTAACTGACTTTCAGATCAATATAAATATCAAAATAAATGATCACTATCAACACCTTTGACAAAGGAAAACCGACCCCATCAAATCTGCAAAAAAAAAAAAAAATTGCAATTACAGTTACGAACCAAACAGTTTTTGATCAGATCTCCGAACCATTCTTCCTGCTACTCCGTCGAACCCGATTCGTCAACAATTCTCATTTCATCGTTTTTCAATCCATCTTCGACCACTTCCATTATCGTCTTTTGACACTCAGAAGGTGATTCATGTTTCACTCACCTTCTCTCAATCACCATAGATTCTACAATTTATTTTTTAATATTTAGCAGTTACTTTTAATATGTAATTTTGACTGCCGTTTTTTTATTACAGGTAGAATTGGGGTCGAAGGTTGATTTCAGGTTGTGCGCTTAGGCTAAAAACTTAGGCGTAATTGGTGAGATAAGGCCAATGAACGATGTAAAAGAACTCAACATTTCCAGACATCCATATTATCATATCTTGAAACTACAACTCATTACGTGATTTTAGGTAAGTTCCATCAAACGATAGTGATCAATTTAAATCATAATCAAAATTGCACTGGTTAAATATGCTTCTGCTTTTATGTATAATAATTAGGACTTGCGGTCGCTTTTTGTCCTCGAGTCAAAAGTTGCCTCCCGTCTTGGTTTTTATGTATATATATATGTTCACAAGTGACACAAGACGTATTAATTTCAAGGAGGATATTAGAACTTATATAACTCGATGTTTGCATTCAGTCCCATGGGAGGTAAGATTGATAAACCTTAAGGACGTTTGAAAGTCTTTTATCTTTTTTATACAATATACTTGAGCATATATATCATATATGTATGTACTAACTTCTTAAAAAGATGATAACCTTCTGGAATATCCAAAAACATGATACATACTTATATGTGAATATCAAGGTAACACATTTACACAATTTTTTTTATCGCCAACAATATATATCAAATATATATATATATATATATATCATTGTCAATCCAACTTAAAATCTATATTATTATTTATTTTTCTATGTAGGTATCTCCATGACTCAAAGATGTTCCATCAATCTCGATGTTTTTTACCTAAGCTACTCTATGGTTTTCTTGTGGAACTTCTATGGATTGTAGAAATAATATCATGTATTTTGTAATTATTTAGTCTACCGTAGTTTCAGTACTATTAAACTATGTGTTTTATTATTATTTAGCATCAGTTTCAAGTCGATTTTGTTTTACCACAATTTTAAAGCATTGATTTAAAATTTGAAAATTACATTTGTAGACTCTGATTCAATAAACACTATATTTTGTTTTTATATAAAAGTTTTAGTAAAACAAACGGTACCCTGTGGGTAGCACTGGGATAATACTAATAAACGAATAACCCTAGACGAAATATTTTTATTTATCGTTTTTATTGTCCTCTTGCTCATCGAGAATTCTACAAACAAAAAACTGTAAATCATTTTTGTATCCCTAATTTTACTCCATTAGTACCTCCACGTTCAATCTGACTTATAAGTTATAACTGATTCATCTCTTATTTAATTCCAATTAGTTCCACTTCTTCTCTGTTTCTCTCTTTTTTTGTTTCTTTCTCTGTATTGCTCTCCATCTTTTTTTGTGTGGTTGCCATATAAACTACAGTTAAAATTCTCATAAAGGTACCACATTTAGAGCATAACTTCCTAAGTCTTTCGAAACGATATTTAATGATGGTGTTGTCACCCACAGTAATCTGGAAATTCCTTTGAAAACGTAGAGGCCAATCTATATTCCAGTCTATACTAACACAGACAAATTCAACCAGATGGACGTTTTCATCAAAATCTACAGTATCGACTGGCCCTAGTTGGTCACCCACATACCTGGCCATGTCAGAAGAAAGATAGAGGAGAGGAATTCCTCTAATCTGCATCCAGAATGGAATTGTCTTCAATGTCTCATAAGTGATATTAGGATGCCAACGATGAACAAAAAGCATCCACTCGTTAAAGGATCATGGACCACGTCGCAGAACCAGAAGGAGGGATTTTTCAGATTGAAACACAAATAGAGCCTTTCCCGGGTCTAATACTCGACCAACCACCGATCCTTCAAATCCCCATACTCTCGGCATATGGCCAATTAGAGCCCTCAAATTATGATTACGCAGATTGACAGTCTGAACCACCAGAGAAAAACGATTTGCGGTTATAGCCTTGGCAATGAATTGTGGGGGCAGAGGAACATGCGCCTCATTGATGCCCAAATCCAAATCTTGGAGGGATTTCCGAATGTAGTCACTCATACTCGCAAAGATTGTAGATAGGATGGAAGAAAAGAAAGATAGTAACAAATTTGAGAGCGAAGAAATGCCGGGAAGCCCATATTTATACTTTTGTGGCCATGGCGGTTTTTCGAATCGGTTATCCAACGAGATAAACGGATCAGATAAACTGCCATGTAACTGTTTAGGCAGAGAGAAACCAACTGAACTCAGATTGCAAAAGGAAGAGATATCAATCGGAAAAAAACTCCAGCTGAGGAGAAGGAGAAAGGCGAAATAACTGTAAATTGCCCCAGAGATCGCCCTTAGAGAGAAAGGGTGCCCTTTTTTTTTGTATTTTACTTATATTCAGTAATCATATATAATGTATTTAAGACACAACTCAAATTTGTATTTAATAGTATTCTATAAGTTACAGTTTGACTGTCTTTAAAACATATGTAAAAAAAAAAAGGTATCATAACATAATTGCTTTATATCCCCCAAGAAATAATAGAAAACAATAGTTTCAAAATTAATTTATTGTTAATTATACTATTTATTTTAAAATGATTAGAAATAGAGAAAATTCATAGAAGAAAAAAATATGTATATTAAATTTGACACACTTTTATTTTCATGTATTATTATTAAAAAAATTAGTTAGACTTAGAGTATAAGATATATGTTTTGTGATATCGTTTTAATAAATTATTTTAAAATTGACTTATCATGTTATAAAATTATTTGTTATTAACTATTACTTTTAGATATGAAAATAAAATTAATATATAGGACAACATAATTTATCTATCAAAGTAAGGTATTACACTTTTTTTTTCTTGGAATACTTATCAGTTTTTTTTCCAAAAAAACCAAACTATAAATAAATTAGTTTATCATAATTATTTAACGAACACAAAATCTTAATTAACTTTGCTGTAACTAATTTTCCTATTACTATAAAATGGTTTCATACATTTCAAAAGTAAAAACAGAATCCAAATTAATTTATGATAGACTAATTTAATATAAAATATTTTCTAATATATAAAAACTCACATTATATCCAATAATCATATATATTGTATTAAAGTCACAACTCAAATTTGTATTTAATAGTAATTTATAAGTTACATTTTGATTGTGTTTAATTTTTTTTTAACATAACTGTATTGTAACATAATTGTTTTATCACCCTATGATATAACATAAAACAATAATTTTAAAAATTTAATTTTTTGTTAATCATACTATTTATATTAAAATGATTAGATATAGAGACAATATAAAGAAAATAAAAAATATATTAAATTTCACACACTTTTATTTTCATGAATTTTTATAAAAACTGGTTAAACTTATAGTATATGATATTTGTTTTGTGATATCGTTTTAATAAATTATTTTAAAATTGACTTATTATATATAAAACTATTTTTTTCTTAACTATTACTTTTAGATGATGACAATAAAATTAATATATAGGACGACATAAAATTATTTATCAAAAAAAATTAAGTAAGATCTTACACTTTTCTTTCTAGACTACTTATCTATTTTTTATTTTCCAAAAAACAAAATATTATAATAAAAAATATAATTTTTTTTGGTCGGAAAAAAGGGTTACACCCCTGAAATAAAAAATATAATTTATCTTAACTATTTAACAAAAATATCTTATATAATTGACTTTTCTATAAGTAATGGTCGTATTCCTATAGTAACATACTGTCTAAATAATTTCAACAATACATTGTAATCAAAAATAATTAGTAATATTTTTTTTAAAAAAATAAAAATTAATTTAACATATTGTTATTGTGTATAAGAGGGCAAAAATGAAAATGTTCAAAAAAAAAGAATATTTTTGAAAAAAAGTATCTCAAAAAACATATTTCTAACAAATTCTCTATTTACTTTAACTTTCCTTTTTTTCATGACTCTTCTATGAAACACTATATAACATATATAAATTATAAATTGTAGTTGTAATATTATGAATATTATTTTTTAAGATATATATTAATAATTACATCTGTACATGTCACATATAATTGAGTTAAAACTTCATTTTATATTTCAAGTTAATAATACACTAGGTTCAAATCCGCACATACGTGCAGGGTTATGTCTGCGTAAATTTTTAAAAAATTAGAAAATTTTCAGGTAAATTTCTACTGAGATCTGTTTGAGTGATATTTTTAAGAAAAAAATTAAGATATAATTTATTAAGTGATTTTACATTTATAATATTCTAAACTAATCCAAACATTTCTAACAGTTTGTTTAGGAGTGTTAAATCAAATTTGGATTCGGTTTCAGTTTCATTTATTTCACGTATTTAACCTAGATGTATATATTTGGGACGGTATACTCGTCTCATCTTGTATGCGTCAAAATTTTTTGTCCCATAAACGTTCTCTTTTAAATAATTACATTTTCAACTATATTTATTATGATAGATTTAGATACCCGTATTCCCGGTTTATAAATTTTAATTTTATTAAATCAATGGAAATTATCTAGAGAAATAAAATAATTATGTAAAATTAACTAAATATTTTCAAAAATACTCAAAAATCTCAAAAGTCCGTTGCAAAATGGATCCTTATGTGTCCTATAGTCAAACTATTAACCAAATTAGTGAAAATTTGAGAAAAGAATATACCTACCCAAAATTTTAAATTATCTATTGTTATCTCAAAAGTCGAAGACCTCTTTGTTTTTTCTTTTAGATTCTATGCCGTTAATGTTTTACTTAATAATTAATAATAAACAGTTGAAAAAATAAAGTAAAATTCTCTTTTTAAAAAATTAATTTAATTTTGATAATTATGTTATATGTGTATGTTACAGATTATTTTAAGATTTGAATAATATATATGTATCTGGACACAAATCTCTGATAATTAGTTATTTACATAATGCCCAGTTATATTCATGTTCCCGTTCCAATAATTACATATTTTGACGGGTATTTGAATTATTAAATATTAAATATTAATCTTTCTTTTACATCAAAATTTCTAATTTACCATTAACCTAAATTTCTTTTTATTAAATTTAAATGATAACTTATTCATTAAATAAGGTATATATGATGTATAATTGAAGTTTTTCTTAACTTGTGTGCAGTGTGTCCAAATGACACTGTTTATGAAACATAGAGAGTATTATTAGGTTTCACTATTGAAATTCTTTGTAAAGTTTTGACTATTTCATTTTTTTGTTTATAATGAATTCAGTTTTTTTTTTGGAAACTTAATTTAAACTTAAATCACAGGTTTTTTTTTAATGCACTTTTTTAAATTATTATCTTGAAAATATATAAGTAGAATCTACAAAAAAAATTAATATGTTTATTAATAGCATTCTGTGAAATGGAACACGATAGATCCGGCGAGTTTCCCGGAACTTCTCGAATCGATGACTCCTACTATCCTGCGCCATTGTAAATTATAAATCTTGATGAAAATTTAAACCATACACCTTTTGGCTATATGTTTGATCGATGAGCAGAAGTAAGTTGCCATGGGATAATAGCTCTAAATTGTAATGTCATTGAAGATTAATATTGCTTAAGCCGATGATTCCCTTTGATACCTGTGGAACATAATTTTATTAGAATTTGTGACAAAAAAAAACAATTATTAGAATTGGTCAACGTAGAATAGTGTGATATATTATATATATGTACCCTCAGTTCTTCTTGCCATGACCACACTTGCTTGTACAGCTCGTGTCTTCACAACTACAAAGAAGAATTACATTAAGGTCAAATCCCAAAACTAAAGTTATAATATAATGAGAGCAAAAATTTTTTTTTACATACGTTCATTGCGTGAAGATGAAATCAAAGTCGATCCTCATTCATTCCATGGTTTTTTCTTCCATTTAATATGTAGCTAATTGTTAATATTTTTATATATTAATTAACACCAAATCGTTAATATTTCTTTTTTTGAGCATTATGAAAAACAAAAAGACGCCGTTGCCAAGGAACGAACGAACAAACCAAATCGTTAATATTTCAAATATGAAAAGTAGATTGGTTTAATGAATTTGGGCTGAAGAGATCATCTTTCATCTGAAATATTAAAAAACAGTTTATAACACAGGCAGAGAGTACACATAACGTAACAACTATTGTTAGATAATAAGAATCACAATATAAAAATTAGCTTAACTCCATAACCTATACAAATTCCGACTCAAGACCACGACGATTCAGGTATGCTCTGGTGTGGTTTGTATGACTGCACATAAACATTAGTCAACATTAGTCATTATCAACAAATAAATATAGATGAAAAATATAATAACCTTATTATATAAATTTTGATATCAAAGTTACTCATTAACAAGATCGTGATACATGTCAATTGTATTGATAAAATATCGACACGTGTCCAGATTACTGCTTAACATGATTGCGACATGTGTCAAATTAACGATCTTAGATCTTGACACATGTCTAAGTTAATCGCTAGAAAAACAAAAATTAAAAAAATATTTACCAAAAAAAAACTAATCCAAAAATAAAAAGGAAATATTTACCTATCACCGTCAGAAATAAAGCATATGTCTTATTATATAAAAATGTGTTTTTTTTTTGTTCAAAGTATAAAGATGTGTATTAAGTGGTATCCTATATCAAATCAAAACCTTAAGTACGCAAGAAAATCATGAACAACAAAAAAACAAATGCAAACCATGTGAGATCAGAAAATCTTGCTAACAAAATAAAACGGGGTATCATGAGTGATGATTACATTGCTATGATCGAAAAGACACTTTCAGATGAACCTCATATAAAGCTGGATTTAACTACGCTTCATATATGGGTAGACAAACTAAATCAATGTATAAGTATCTAAGACTCCTATATCATCATGGATTCATGGTTATAATTTTTTATTTTTTTAACTGTCTTTTAATTTCTCAAATTTTATTGGGTTAGTCATAAACTTATTGCAATCATGTAGATATTTTTTTTTCTCAGTTTTTCATCCAAAATATTTTTTGAGTAAACAATTTTAATGGTTAAACAAACTGTCACTACAAATTTTATTAGTGAAAAGAAACTACGTCAAAGTGAAAGTAAAGAGACAAAAAAACTGTTTAATTTGTTCATAGATACATTTTAGAGGTGGTGATAAAAAGCGTATTTTAACAATAAAATATTTTAGGTGATAAGAACATATTATTAGTGATAAAACATAGAGCAAAATTGTACGTGGATGCTAATAAGATGACGCTTTGACAGGTTGATTGCATGTAAAATATTTTTTGAATAAGTTGTTGAACGTTTTGACAGTTGACCATAATAATATTCGTAATGGTTAATGTTTGAAAAACATTTTGGTGGTCGATAATATAGCTTTAGATTATTGTAAAAATTGTAATAATAATTTTAAAATATAAAAATATAAATTAGTGTATGAAAGTAAAAACTTCTCTCTAACTAAAAATATCTATCTTTTTTATTTTCAAAAAATATATTTCACTTATACTATTAAAATTTTAAAATTTTACTAAATAATTTTAAAATCCGCACGATGTGCGGGTCCTAATCTAGTTATATAGACAAAATGAACAATACAATCATGGAGAAAATTTTGTATTTAGAATGCTATAGATATAGTAAAGAAAATCGTTGAATGGTTTGGTGATTAGTGAATATTCATTTTGATTACTATATTTATACTAGTTTAGATGGTTAGAATTTTTGAGATAACGCATTGCATTCAAATCACAAAATATTTCGAGATAATGACAAATCTAAAATCCAAAATTTATTCGCAAAATATGCTATATTTGAAAGTACTAAATATTTTATTTAGATTATATTTGGCAAATATTATAATTATTTTTAAAAGTTTTGGTAACAATCATTTTTTTTTTAATTTTTTTCCATCTAATACTAACCATAATTAGTTAGTATTTTTTTTTTTGTCAAATTCGTATGATTTTGTTATGGAAATTTTTGAAAATCAAAAATAAATGATGATTTGTTTTTATTGAATTATATTAAATTGGATTGTTATTTTTGGAAATATCTATTAATATATGATCAAATAAAATCAAATCCAAAAGATTAAATATATAAACTATCCTAATTTTAGGTGCAAATTTAAGAGTTGTTCACTTGTTAACTGCATATAGGCTCTAAAGACATATATTGAAAGATTCGTTTGATTAAATCATATCCATTTTATGATGTTGTTCGATTTCTTAATATTTTCTTTTTTTTGAAAAAAAGTGACTGTTTGGATACACATCTAAGATAACTAAGATCCGGATATATAAGGGTCCACGTCCTTTTTATAATTTAGATTACTGATTTGCCCTTTTTCTTTTTTTCTTTGTTCTTTCTAATTTTTTTTCGCAAGGGCATGTAATAGAATTTTTGTGTTGTTTTTTTTTTTACTTTTGTATTCCTCAATTAATAGTATAGATACATAAACCACGCATTGCGGAGCTACTTTCTAGTATATATATATTATAGAGTATAAAAATCAAAAGCCCTCTCTCGCTAGCGACAGAATCCTCGTCCTCCGTCGAAACTATGTGTTCCGTGAGCAGCAAATTCTCTGGTAATCTTTCTATATATCCTGTCGTCGTTGAAATATCTCTCGATTATATATAGTACACCTGCTCGATCTTTAGTCATCAAATTAGCGGATCTAAACGATCTATCATGTCTTATGTTATTTTTCCTAATCACAACCTCGCAGACGCTAATACAGGCATCTTCTGGGACATGGATGCTTGCCCAATCCCAGTGAATCTCACTCCTGCGTCGATCTATGATAATCTCAAAATTTCTCTCGGTGATGTGGGTTACACTGGTGAGATGTTAATCTTTGCTTATACATCTTCCAAGAGTCGTCTGACGAACGCACAAGACTTTGAATCCGCCAATATCAAGCTTTTGCAAAAAGGTTATTATATTCCTTGCACTTTAAAAAACCTATCCATCTTTTTTTTTTCCTTTAATTTTTATCTGATGATGAGGATCTCCATCGATATGTCTTTGTTTTCAGAAAATAACCGTGAAAAACATAGTGATATTTTGGTTGACATTTATGATTTGGTAATGAGCAATCGTTCTCAACTAACAAATATCTTGGTAATCTCACAAGACACCCCATACTACGTTGACTACTCCGACTTAGAGAAGCACGGAAACAATATTCTTTTGGCATTTGCTGAAGTCACATCAGGATTGTCTAGTCGTGTGCCTAGTGGTGTTCCAAGTTTTGTTTGGGTCTGGTCTAGCCTATCAAATGGAGGGAGTCCTTTCAACAACAACCACCTCCCAGGAGTTGGAACATCACTATGTGGTGCCTGTAAGAAGAAGATGCAGCGGAAGAAGAAAGCAACTACTCAATTAGAATCGTCCTCCGTCGAAACTATGAGTTCCGTGAGCACCAAATTCTCTGGTAACCTTTTATTTTATATCCTGTCGTCGTTGAAATATCTCTCGATTATATATAGTTCACCTGATCGATCTTTAGTTATCAAAAGTTTTATCTTTTTTCTGTTTACTTTCTCTTATATGGCTTATGTATTATTATCCTTTCAACCTCGCAGAAGCTCTGACAGGCATCTTCTGGGACCTGGATGCATGCCCAATCCCGGTGAATCTAACTCCTGCGTCGATCTATGATAATCTCAAAGTTTCTCGCGGGGATATGGGTTACACTGGTGAGATGTTAATCTTTGCTTATTCATCTTCCAAGAGTCTGACGAACGCACAAGACTTTGAATCCGCCAATATCAAGCTTTTGCTACAAGGTTTCCTTTATCACTTAATCCNNNTTTTTTTTTTTTTTTTTTTTTTTGTGTATCCTTTATCTGATGATGATCTCCATCGATATGTCTTTTGTTTCTAGAAAATAAGCATCGAAAACATCACATAATGCGATAAAGGATAGTGCATGACCATGGGCAGGAATCTAGTGGAATCTTGCTTACTGATTGAATCCCATTCCAACTCATTCTAGGATAGTGCATGATCATACTTTCGCTAATGCCGAAAAAGTATGATCATGTATTTTACGTATTTCCTGAGTTTTTTTCTTCTATATATATATATATATATATGGTAGGAGAATTTGCAACGAGTTATACACACACATAGCCGAATGGTATGAAATGAGTTCCTTTGCTGCTAAAAAATTATAACAATCTAATTAATTGTCAAACGAAATCCTCTTAAATAATTTATACTAGAATCATACCATAAATATCATAAATCATACCATAAATATCAATCTCAAAACACCTTAAAAACTACCGAATCTAATAAAAGTTCCCCTTACATGTATCCCCTTAAAAAATTATCTTATACATGTCACTAAGCAATTCTCTTTGGCGACGCCCTTGGGGTAATCTTTTTCTCCCCAACAATCATCTCTGTTGGTTGCAACTGGCAGACAACACCAACAATCTCTTTTCAATGAGTTGCCGCAACTGCTGTGGTAACACAATGGTACATTGATTTTCCTCGACGTCCCTATCTTGCTACCTACACATTGATTCGAAACTCATAAACCAAAACTTTTACTATTGAAAACAACAACAAACAGACATTTGATATATATATATATATATGTACGTGTGTGAAATTTAAGTGAGAGAAAAACACTAGTACTTACACTCATACATGGAGAAGGAGAGCAGGACTATGCATATTATAGCTATATGTGATGATTTCATCATGGATTAACTGTTGTGTTATGAGTTTTTAGGTTGTCTTGTTGTCGATTCCAACTTAACCAATACATGCATACTATATATATTGTACATTATATATGATATGGAAATATAGAAATTTTAAATAGGAAAGACATATATTCGAGAGAATAATATGCATTTAATTATTTCCAAGTATATAATTTTTCGATTCAATATATCATAACCTCTACATTCAAAAGTGGAAGTTCTCGAACTTGACTGATTGCAATTTATTGAATATATTCTCTAGAATCAAACCGAGAAGTTATTTTGTTACTCAATTAAAAGCTGTCTAATTCAATTTGAATGCTGTGCAATCAATTGCCATGAATTCATTTAAATTCAAGAATTCAATAATTTGAGAGAGAGAGAGGGATTTTCCCCCCTAAGTGTATCACTTAGCATAAATATTCAAAATTAATTGAATTTATTAAACTACTAGATTAGGACCCGCGGTGTACCGCGAGACAAATTATTTATAACTAAAACATTTAAATGATAAATTGTATTTATTGATTAAATATGTTATAATTCTATAATAATTGTTAATTTGATGGTTTTCTAACTTTTTAAAAAAGTTGAAATATTTATAATATTTAAACTTCTTATAAAATTTAAACTTCATAAACGTTTAAATATTATTAATATTTTTAACTTTTTATAATGTTTAACTTTCTAAAAAATATAATATTTATAATACTTAACTTTTTAAAAGTTTTAAATATTTATAATATTTAACATTTTAAAAATCTTTAAAATAAAAACCCGGAATAAACTAAATATTTTTTTTTTAAGTTTGAATGCCTGATAAATCAAGCTTTCAACTCAATTGTATTATGAATCATTTTGGTCTCTTTTATAGTATGACTCTGAACTATTGCCCAATTTTTTTAGGCGATGTGGGATATTGTACCCGTATTTCTTATTCATCTATTGAGTAATATATGTCCGTTTTTAAAAAGGATAATTCTCAAAATAGCACAATTTTAAGTTTTTATTCCAAAATTAGCATAGAGTCTCAAATGTTCCAAAACTAGCACAAATTTATATCTTTTTTAATCTTGAGAAAAATCTAAATTATTAGTTTATGCTCTGCCTCCACAGATTATGTTAGCACCCAAATCTTAGCTCCTTTCAGAAACCACAAAAGCCGCCATGTTCGTACGAGTCAACACTCTACTCCACGGATACTCAGATTTCTGAATCGAGATCCTCGAAGCAATTACAAGTCTCCTCAATCACAACATCTCTTTTGCTTCCTCTCCGGAAGCTTCCAGCGATCTCGTCCTCTCTCTTACATCGTCGGACTCCTCACCGCACGTCCTAACTCCAAAGCCAATGTTCAAGCGTTGTTAGCTGAGGTTTTATCCGTGATCTTCACGGATGTGATGAGTGGGAAGCCTGAGTTCACTGATCATCTGACTCATCGTTTGAAGCATCACCCTGGAAAAATTGTAGCAACAGCGATAATGGAGCACGTCCCTAAAACGACCAGACCCGTTTTTTTTTTAAATTAATAAATAATAAATAGAAATATAATATAAACTACAACTAGTGGTCCCATATCCACTAGCCACCTATCCACAACCACAACCAACAGCGGAAATAGCAATACCAATAAATAACCAATAATATAATAACCAATAATAATCCATAACATCAATCCAATAATCAAACATCATGAATCATGAAACCGACAACCTAAACAATGTTTCTAAAGACCCAACTCTAGCAACCTAGCAACGCCAGACAACATACAATCGAGTCCCTAGAACATCCTCCTCTTCATCGCCTTGATTCCACGATCACACTTTGCCTTTACCTGTACCACAAACACATATTAAGATGCATGAGTATTTGATAAACACTCAGTGAGGCCATCCTCCCATCTACTGGGCTATACAAACAAGCAACAATGATACCAATGTTCCAAACAATAAACAAACAAGACAAACAAACCAGGAAATCAAACATCATCTCGCTGGAAGGGAAGTGTCGACCGACACCAGCCAAGTGTCGACCGACACTGGCCTTGGTGTCGACCGACACTACCCCACAGTGTCGATCGATGCCTAATTTGCTGGTGTCGATCGACACTCCCTCTGCAATCGCGATCCGCTCGAAGCCGAGAGTCGAATCTCGCCCCCAACCTCCTCCAAATCGCCCAATACTCATAACCCAAGCCAAATACGTCCATAGGAACACACAAAACAACAACAAACAAGCAAGAACAAGGAAATCAAAGGCTTAGATTAGCCATGGTCATGCACTCACCTCTTTGCAGGAAGATTATGACCAACAGCAACGAATCCAACCCTCCTAGCAAGCCTCTAGATCCTTCCTAGCTCCAAATCTCACAAGAACAGCTAAGAAACTCACAAATCTCTCTCAAAAACCTCAAAACAATTTTCTCTCTTTTGTTTCTCTTAAAAACGGCGTGAGACAAAACAAAACACGACCTAGGTCGTTTTCTCCCTTTAATATCTCGGTTCAATGGTTTTCTCTAAACCAAACCGGTCCAAATCGATAATTAAATATAACTGGTCGAACTAGAGAATATTGGTGTCGATCGACACCCATCCCAGAAAACAAATAATTGGTTTGCGGATGTTACAATTCTCCCCCACCAACATAGATTCGTCCTCGAATCTCGAACAACCAGCAGCTAAGGACTCCCGTGCAACCATCTCCACGGTCCACACTCCTCCGACCGATCTACGAAAGGTCACCTCTAGGCGATAGACTCACGCTCCAGGCATTATTTGCTCTCGACTTTTGCACTTTTCTTTACTCAGAGGCCTAAACCTTGAGTTTTTATTGGCTCCTCATCAGGCCGAAACCTGCATGCCATAATATTGGTTCCTCATCAGGTCGAAGCCTGCATGCCATAATATATAAGGAAGTCCAATACTCGTCTCTCGGGTTGCCACCCTACAACGTGCCCCCGGATCGTCATCCGAAGTCGATATACCAACCATTATCCCAAGCCACAAAGTCTCAAAATATGGCAGTACTAGGAGAACCTAAGTCCCCCAAGAGTCGCGAGCAAACAATTCTGAACACGTCTGAGTCCTATCCATATCCAGGTTCCCTTCCCATGGCTCGCGTAAGACATCTCAATGTCCTACCAACCATATATCCCCTCACTGGGATACCTCATGACCACACATGGATCATCCCACTGCCACAAGGGCCAAACAAATGTCCTAAACAGGACCGCCACCAAGGCCAACAAATGTCCTAAACAGGACCGTCATAAAGACCAAACAAATGTCCTAAACAGGACCGTCACAAAGACCAAACAAATGTCCTAAACAGGACCGTCACAAAGACCAACAAATGTCCTAAACAGGACCGTCACAAAGACCATCTGTCCCGAAGGACCGTCACAAAGACCATCTGTCCCGAAGGACCGTCACAAAGACCATCTGTCCCGAAGGACCGTCACAAAGAC
>NC_025691.1:19699152-19700408 GCF_000633955.1 Camelina sativa
AGATGGGCTGGAATACTCCATTCCCGCTCCAGCCACGGATTACAGATGGGACCAGGCTAGACAAGCTCAAGTCGCGGCTTACTTCTCATACCACTTCTTAAACCTTGCCTTCATCCTCGCCTTAGGCTCCCAAGTCTGCTCCTCAACACCATCACAGTCCCAAAGGACTCTCATCAAAGGAATCTTCTTCTTCCAAAGTTCCTTGATCCTCCTCTCGAGAACCCTCACTGGTCCCGCCTCCAAAANTCTGGCTAAACAGCCCGCCACAAAGGCCACACATCTGGCTAAATAGCCCGCCACAAAGGCCACACAATGTCTCAAAGACCGCCACTAAGGCCACACAATGACTAAAAAGTCCGCCACTTNGTAACTCCAGTCTATAAGCCACTGGTCCAACACGCTCAATCACTCTGAATGGACCCATCTACCCCAGACGCAACTTAGTCTCAGTTAATGACCTGTTCGGACCCCGCAACATGGCCATCTTGAGGTACACTCTGTCTCCTATCTGAAACTCAAGATCTCTCCTCCTCCTATCGGCATAACTCCTCTGCCGATCCTGAGCCTCCTTCATGTTCAGCTTGAGAACCTGAATCTTCTCTAAGGTCTCCTGAACAAAATCTGCCCCGTAAATGCTCCTCTCCCCCACCTGAGTCCAGCATAACGGTGTAGGACACGGCCTCCCATACAAAGCCTCATAGGGAGCCATCTTAATACTTGCCTGATAACTGTTGTTCTAAGCAAAATCTACCAAGCTCAAGTGATCTGCCCAATGGCCTTCCCAATCCAACACACACATCCTCAGTAAATCCTCCAGCGTCTGAATCGTCCTCTCTGACTGTCCATTTGTCTGGGGATGATAAGTTGTACCCATATGCACCTTAGTACCCATCTCTACCTGAAACGCTCTCCATAACACCAAAGTGAACTTAGAATCCCTATCAGACACAATGCTCGCTGGCACCCCATGCAACCTGACTATCTCCTTCACATACTTCTTAGCCAAGACCGCTGCTCCATCACTCTTCTTAATGGCCAGAAAATGTGCCGACTTAGTCAACCGGTCCACAATGACCCAAATAGCATCAAACGTCCTGGACACTGGCAAACCTACCATGAAATCCATAGTAATCATATCCCACTTCCACTCCGGAATGGGAAGACTCTTCAGTAACCCTCCTGGAACCTGATGCTCAGCCTTCACTAGCTGGCACACATCGCACCTCGCGACCCAACTAGCTACATCCTTCTTCATC
>NC_025691.1:19701786-19710139 GCF_000633955.1 Camelina sativa
AAATCATGAGTAGGATAGTTGCCTTCATGCTTCCGCAACTGCCGCGAAGCGTAGGCAATCACCTTCCCATGCTGCATCAGAACACACTCCAAACAACNGATGAATAGAAAAATTGCTCCCATGAGCCTCTCTCAGGATCTCCTGCCTCAACTCCTCATCCTTGGGTGCACAAATCCGATCGTGCACCAAGATAGTACCATTATCTGAGACCTGATACTCTGAATCAACGTCCTTTGAGGCATTCACCAGCCCCAAATCCCCCTCCTGAGCCAACCGCACTCTGCTCAGAAGATCTGCTCTATCAACCGCCTCCAAACCCAAAGGTTCCTGAGACACAGCACACAAACTCAACGCACTGATCTCTCCTACCAGAGACTCCATCTCCTGCTCCTGAGCCGAAGCTACCCTCTTCCGACTCAGAGCATCTGCAACCAAGTTAGCTTTACCAGGATGATAGGCTATCTCCAAATCATAATCCGCCACCAGCTCCATCCACCGCCTCTGCCTCAAATTCAACTCGGGCTGAGTGAATATATACTTCAGGCTCTTATGATCTGTAAATACCTGCACATTTGCACCATAAAGATAAGATCTCCAAATCTTCAGGGAAAAAACTACAACACCCATCTCTAAATCATGAGTAGGATAGTTGCCTTCATGCTTCCGCAACTGCCGCGAAGCGTAGGCAATCACCTTCCCATGCTGCATCAGAACACACTCCAAACAACCTCTAGATGCATCTGTATAGACCACATAGGGTTCTCCCTGCTCAGGCAAAGCCAACACTGGCGCAATAGTCAACATCTCCTTCAGGCTTGCAAAGCCCTCCTCACACTCCTGTGACCAAAAAAAAGGAACATGTTAACTTAGTCATAGGACGTGCTCTGCTCGCAAACCCCTGCACAAATCTCTTGTAGTATCCTGCCAATTCAAGGAAACTCTTGATATCTGTGGCATTCTGCAGTCTAGGCCAATCTCTGATAGCCTGAATCTTCTCCGGATCTACAGAAACCTCGTCTGCAGACACAATATGACTCAGAAAACCCATCTCACGCTGCCAAAAACTGCACTTGCTCAACTTAGCAAACAACTTCTGCTCCCGCAGCTTCTCCATAATTGCCCTCAAATGCACTGCATACTCCTCAGGACTCTTAGAATAAACCAGGATATCGTCGATGAAAATGATGACTGATACATCCAGAAACTCCTGAAACACATTGTTCATCAATCTCATAAACGCTGCTGGTGCGTTAGTCAACCCGAAAGGCATCATCACAAACTCATAGTGCCCATACCTCGTCCTGGATGCAATCTTCCTCACATCTGCCTCATCTATCGGTATCTGATGATAACCCGATGCCAGATCTACCTTGGAGAACCAAGTAGCACCCCTCAACTGATCCAACAACTCATCAATCATGGGAAGAGGGTACTTGTTCTTCACAGTGACCCGGTTCAACCCCCGGTAATCAATACACAACCGAAAACTCCCATCCTTCTTCTTGACAAACAACACCGGTGCTCCCCATGGTGATACACTAGGACGGATGAATCCCTTACTCAACAAATCCTCTAGCTGCTTCTTCAGCTCTGTCATCTCTGCTGGAGCCATTCTGTAAGTAGCCTTGAATAACGGCATCGTCCCTGGTTCCAGTTCAATTGTAAATGCCGCTAACGGTAGACTTCCCCACTGATTCTGGCATAGATATGCTAACCAAATAAGCCTCACAGCCCTTCTTGATCATCTTCCCAGCCTGAATGGCCGAGATCACGAGACTCCCCGAAGTCGGTCTAATACCCTGAAAAACCAGCTTCCCTCCTTGACGCTCAAACTCCACTCTACCCCGATAGCAATCCAAATGCACCATATGTCGATGCAACCAATCCTTCCCGAGAATAACATCATACAGCTCCATGGACTGATAAGCAAATCCGCTGCCCTCGACTCCCCTGCGATCTGAATATCAATTCCTCTGGCTCGTCCAATAACCCTCAGGAACTTGCCTCCTGCAACTCTGACAACTCCTGTACGCTCTGTGGGATCCCCTCTGATTCCCGCGCTCTCTGCACACTCCGGAGTAATGAAGCTATGAGAAGCTCCAGAATCAAACATAACATGGGACTTAAACCCGCCCACCAACAAGGTCCCTACACAAACCTTATGTGTTGAGAACCTAACACTTTATCAGAGGAAAACATAAAATTTGAACTTACTAAGAATTCACAAAGTTAAAGTACCAGAAATTATACATGTGATCGCCCTGGCACTGGTTCCACTAGTCTCTGCAGTCGTGTAAACCCGTGGCGCCTGCTTAATCTGTGCCACCTGCTGCCCTCCATGCTGCACCTGTTGCAACGCTGCCACTGCCACCGGCTGCAACTTGGGACACATGGGCCTGATATGCCTTGGCTCCCTGCAGTGATAACATACACGAACCCCTGCCGTCGGAGCACTCCTCTTGGGACAACTAGCAATCCTATGATCCTTGCTCCCATAACCGAAGCAACTCGCACCACTCGGCCTCCGCATAGCCTCCCACCTCCTCTTGGTTCCCTGCACAGGCTTACCGCCCCTGCTAGAACCACCCTGCTGCTGAGCCCGACTAGGCTGAACTGCTGGACTAACCGCCATTGACTGTGCCCGGATATCCTCCTCAATCCCTGCTGCAGTCTCAACCAGCTCTGCACGCGTAGCATAACTCCGCCCTCTACAGTGAACTCTCAAATCATCACGTAGGACCCTCAAAAACCTCCTGATTTGAGCCTCCTCAGACTCCATAGCCTGACCCCCATAACATAGAAGTCGACTGAACTCCAAGTCCAGCTCCCGCACCGACCGCGTCCCCTGAGACAACTGAAGGAACTGCACCTCCAACCAGTCCAATACCTCTCTCGGAAAATACTTGCGGTCGAACTCCCCCACGAAGTCAGCCCAAGTCATCTCCCGCTGCACTCTCCTATCAGCCACTGATCTCCACCACAACTCAGCATCACCAATCAAATGATGGTCCCCTATGTCCACCCAAAACTCCTCATGACATCTCAGAGTATGGAAGTTACATTCCACACTCGTCCTCCACGCATCTGCAACAGTAAGATCTGTCCCACCCGGAAACTAGGCGGTCACGAGACCCTTCATCTCCTTGAGCATAGAAAAATAACATCCATGTGCTCCTGCATCCGCAGCCAATGGCTGCCGCTCCTCCGCCACCACTGGTAGCACAACCTGAGCCTGAGCCGGTACTACTGCTGGCAACCGCTCCAACAACTGTGCTAGCAAAGCCGTAATGTCAGCACCAAGGACTCCACCTACTGAGACTCCCACACCCAGGACCCTAGCATCACCGACCACTGGAGTATCAACACCGCCCCCTCCGACCACACTCATGGAATCCTCCTAGACACCCTGCGACTCGCCAACACCCTCAGCTGTCACACTCTGGTCCTCGGTCTCACTAACTACTGGGACTCTGCCCCTACCACGACCACGTCCGCATCCATGGCCACGTCCGCGTCCACGACCACGACCAGCAACAACATCCTCTCTAACCATCTGCACTACCATGAACAGAAGCCTAAGTACGCAATTATACATAACACAAAAACATATACTCACTGTGGAATCACACTGTAGGCTCGAAGAGGATGTTCTAGGACTCCATGCCACACACAATTGACTAACTCACATAATCAATCAAGACATGCAATCCCAAACATCACAACAGAAACCTAGTGAACCCAAACCTAGAACCGTAAGGGGTCTAATACCAAACTGAAACGACTCGACCCATTTTTTTTAGATTAATAAATAATAAATAGAAATATAATATAAACTACAACTAGTGGTCCCATATCCACTAGCCACCTATCCACAACCACAACCAACAGCGGAAATAGCAATACCAATAAATAACCAATAATATAATAACCAATAATAATCCATAACATCAATCCAATAATCAAACATCACGAATCATGAAACCGGCAACCTAAACAATGTTTCTAAAGACCCAACTCTAGCAACCTAGCAACGCCAGAAAACATACAATCGAGTCCCTAGAACATCCTCCTCTTCATCGCCTTGATTCCATGATCACACTTTGTCTTTACCTGCACCACAAACACGTATTGAGATGCATGAGTATTTGATAAACACTTAGTGAGGTAATCCTCCCATCTACTGGGCTATACACACAAGCAACAATGATACCATTGTTCCAAACAATAAACAAACAAGACAAACAAACCAGGAAATCAAACATCATCTCGCTGGAAGGGAGGTGTCGACCGACACCAGCCAAGTGTCGACCGACACCAGCCAAGTGTCGACCGACACCAGCCAAGTGTCAACCGACACCAGCCAAGTGTCGACCGACACTGGCCTTGGTGTCGACCGACACTACCCCACAGTGTCGATCGATGCCTAATTTGCTGGTGTCGATCGACACTCCCTCTACAATCGCGATCCGCTCGAAGCCGAGAGTCGAATCTCGCTCCCAACCTCCTCCAAATCTCCCAATACTCATAACCCAAGCCAAATACGTCCATAGGAACCTGTAGCAACCAATCCCAGCAAGAAAAACACACAAAACAACAACAAACAAGCAAGAACAAGGAAATCAAAGGCTTAGATTAGCCATGGTCATGCACTCACCTCTATGCAGGAATATTCTGACCAACAGCAACAAATCCAACCATCCTAGCAAGTCTCTAGATCCTTCCTAGCTCCAAATCTCACAAGAACAGCTAAGAAACTCATAAATCTCTCTCAAAAACCTCAAAACACTTTTCTCTCTTCTGTTTCTCTCAAAAACGGCGTGAGACAAAACAAAACACGACCTAGGTCGTTTTCACCCTTTAATATCTCGGTTCAATGATTTTTCCTAAACCAAACCGGTCCTAATCGATAATTAAATCGAACTGGTCGAACCAGAGAATATTGGTGTCAACCGACACCACCATGGTGTCGATCGACACCCATCCCAGAAAACCAATAATTGGTTTGCGGATGTTACAGTCCCCAACGGAAACTCATACATGAAATTAGCTTATAAGCTTGACGACATGGATCCGTTGCAGAAGCCTCAAGCTATGAAATCGATTGAGAGTGAAATTAACTCTGTTAACGACAACCCGTTGATCGATGTTTTGAGGAACATGGCGATTCATGGTGGTAACTTCCAGGGAACACAAACTGGAGTTACTATGGACAACACGAGATTGGCCATTGTTGCGATTGGGAAGCTTATGTTTGCTCAATTCTCTGAGCTTGTGAATGATTTCTACAACAGTGGACTTCCTTTGAATCTAACAACTTCGAGTCATCCAAGTTTGGATTATGGTTTCAAAGGAGCTGAGATAAGTGTTGTTTACAAGAAAACTCTAGGTGTTGTTGAGTACCTAGTGTTGACTCAGATTGCTTTATAAACGACTCATATTGCTCTTTTATGTCTCTACTTTTCTTCTAGTGATGATTGAGGTTGTTCTTAGGTTCATGCTGTCAGATTCTTCTTCATATTCACATACATAACACATGAACACAACCCAAATCCACTCGTATAAATTTCACCAGATCTTAATCCATTATAAAATGTCTGGATATTAGTAAACAGCCAAATATGCATAAAAATGATATAATTACCCTTCACTAATGGAGTTATCTTCCATATATTACGGCAATGAAAAATACTTAGGTTCACTCCTAGGGTGAACCTTCTTGTTCACTTCTTCCTTATCAACCAATGAGAATCTTCTATACATTATGTTGTTTAAAAAAAAAAAATCAAAATTAAATTAAAAAGCAATACATATTAAAGAAACAAATTCTGTATAATTTTTTTTAAGGAAAGTTAAATATTGGCTTGGTTTAGATTTTACAATTAGAATGAAATGATGTATCGGTTTGGATTTACAAATAAGGTGATTAGGGTTTAGATTTTACAATTCAAACAAAATTATATGTCGGTTTGGGTTTACAAATGAAGTGGTTAGGGTTTAGATTTTATAATTAAAACGAAATTATATGTTGGTTTGGGTTTACAAATGAAGTGGTTAGGGTTTAGATTTTACAATTAAAACAAAATTATATGTCGGTTTGGGTTTACAAATGAGATGGCTAGGGTTTATATTTTACAATTAGAACGAAATTATATGTTGGTTTGGGTTTACAAAAATGAGATGGTTAGGGTTTAGATTTTACAATTAGAAAAAAATTATATGTCGGTTTGAGTTTACAAATGAGATGGTTAGGGTTTAGATTTTACAATTAAAATGAATTTATATATCAGTTTGGGTTTATAACTAAGCGGTTTAAGTTTTAAATTTTATAATAATGTAGACAGATTTTGTTTCCTTATTTTATAAAGAGGTGAATAAATAGGTTCTTAAATATATTATAAGATGTCAGATTCTCATTGGCTAAAATAAGGAGAAGTGAACAAAAGGTTCACCTTGAGAGTGAACCCAAGAATTGTTCTACGACAAAACACTAAAAATAGATTAATTTAGGAAAGATTCAATAATATTTAGGAAAGAAACCTTTAATTTGATGATAGCCTTCATAAAATATTTAGGAAGACACAATATCAAACTATTACTCTTATACATATAGAGATAAAATATTAGGATGTCCACAAAATAAAATCAGATATCCTCACTAAATGGAGCAATCTATGATACATTAAGACAAAACAAAAATTAAAAGATTCAAAAGCTCATTTTTTGAGATTTAGGAAGGATTTCATAATGTTTAGGATGACTTTCCTAAATATTCAGAAATCTCAAATATAGTGATGACAAAAACGAGAAGATCAATCCCATTTTATGCGGCCTTATCAATACTACTAGCCAACTCCATAACCAACACAGTACAAGCTGAAGACATCAAAATCGACGATGATGAAGAACTTTCTTACTCTTTACCAATTGATTTTTTTCAATGACTTTATATCAAACACTTGGTATGCAACAACCTTGATGTCTAAAAATGAGAGATTAGCACTCAAATACACATTTCAGCTTCAAGATTACCCATATTTTTCCATTTCATTCACAGTTCAAATTCCAATACCCAACAATTCAAGCCACCACTCATAATCAGACTTCATTCATTACCAACATTTCTCAACAGTTCTAATACCCAAAATTTTCCAATAGTTCAGATTTCATTCAATATCCAATAATTCCAATACCCAACATTTCATTCACTAGAAAACGAAGCCTAAGGATCTAAGCGGAGGATAAGCTTTAAGTTCTCTTCCACTTCCTTCATCCATCACAACATCTTTGTTTCTACTCCCCCGCCCTTCACATTCATAAGCTCTGGTTGTCTCAGCAGCGGAGAACAAATACCTATGATTCTTATTAATTAGCATTGGTGGGTGGTGGTGGCAATCTCGTCAACGTTATCGTTTTGATTTTTTTCAACATCGTATTTTTGTCGAGAATCTCAAAATTTGATATTGGAACTGATACCCAGAGAAGAAGAAGAACAAGAAGAAGAAGAAGCTTCGTCGGAAGCTTCACCACAAGCTTCACCGAAAGTTTCACTATCACCGGAAGCTTCGACTTCACCGATCAAGATCGTAAATCTAATAAATCGATAAGATAATGTAAAAAATTATTATTAGTTTTGTTAATTAAAATAAATAATAATAATAATAATTCACTAATGCTAGTTTTGGAAGATTTAAGCATGTGTGCTAATTTTGGAAGAAAAACTTTAATTAGTGCTATTCTAGGGTATTTCACTTTTAAAAATTTGTATTACATTATATGCAGTAAAAATCACAATTTTTATCAACTAAATGCATTATAGAATCATTCAAGATAATTTAAATATAAATTCAAATAAAAATGAAAGGGAATCATATATTTATGTTTAGTAGAAAGATTTCCTTATTTTTTTAAATCTTACCTATAATTAATTTTGAAAATTTTGGTAAGTAATATTAAAGTTAATACATTAAATGTAAAAACTTTCTAAAAAGTATTTTTGAGCAAAAACTGGTGCAAAAATACTAGTATTGAGTAGAACTTAGAAATTCTCAAATTCTCAGGACTTGGGAAACAAGATGTTAAAACTTTTTCTGATTATTAGCTTTGCTATAGTATTCCTTCCAATTTATTAAAACATTGTTGTAGGATTTTTGTAAAGTAATTTCTACGATTTTCTCACTTTTTATCTAAGACCACTAGTTTTTTTTTTTTTTTAAATAGCATATGTCCAAATTTTTTGTACTAAATCATATTGTTTTCTTGCATGCAAAAAATTTTTATATACAAAATTCGTGTCTAAACTTTAATACGACATTGGCTTGTGTCTGGATTGCATTGTTAAATCAGATTATTTGCG
>NC_025691.1:19710600-19745296 GCF_000633955.1 Camelina sativa
GGGGGGGAAACAGGAGCTTGAAAGAAGAATCCAAAAAAGCAGACACAAAATAATCTTGGGGATGTGATGTTATATCTAAATTTATGGAACAACGTATATTAAGTAATGGAAAAAGAAGCAGACAATGAGGAATAGTAATTCTCTAGCAACATGTAGTGATGCTTCTGATCTCCAACATTACTTAAAGGTAAGTGATGTAGAGCATGATTCGTATTACTCAATATGTTTTCCTCAATACGGGTTTCATGATTATGCTCTTGCGGCAGACTCACCAGAGCAGGACATTGTTCTTGCGCCAATATCACACTAGTGAGGTCGATGTTTGAGCCTATAAGATTTGTGTATTCGTCCAGAAACGATGAGTCTGCTGACGAGATCATGTAGTTGTTGATGAAATTTGGTAACTGAGGTGGTTGTGTTTCTTGTGGGAAAAGCAAGAGGCTTCTCAGGTACTGTTGGTCTACACGCGGACCAGGACTATCCCAAGAACTGAAACCCAAGTTAGAAATGTGACTAGTAGCTTTACAAGTACTAGTATTGGCAGCTTCTTTATGATCAAAACATGAACTCGGTTGGGCCACATTCATATCTTCATTGTAAAATTTGAAGCAAAAACTATTCGGGAGGATCTTGTCTGACGAAATTTGGGATGTGTTTGATGGTTTTTCATAAGGTTTTATGTCGGTGCGTGCGTCTTGCGGTAATGAGGAAACAAAGGAGTGAGATATAGCTCTAAATGCCGTTGTGTTTATCTTCTTTAATATTCTGCATATAGCCCATGAATCCTGCATTTTCACATATATAAATTAGATTAGACCAATTCATAAATAGTCCAAAGGAAGGAAAAGAAAAAAAATACTATATATATAGCTATTATACAAATAAGACTTTTTTTTCTGTCAACAAATAAAAGTACAAATTTTCAACTATATAATAAGAACCTAGTTTCTTGCTCTAGCTTTTAGCCACCGTCACCATGTTATTAATTACTAAACTAATCAGTTGAGTTAGCTTTAATTAATCTGATTCTTTAAAAACAACATTACATAAGAACAGTCTTGCGTTTAAACCTTTTCTCCATATGCATGCCATATGGGCTTACACTATATGAGCTTATAACTAAAATGTTAATGTAGCTTAACTACTAATAATATTTATATTGCTTACGTTGGAAGAGACATGATGCGTATCACCAAGAGTGTGTGAAGAAGTATAAGGCAGACGAAACTCATGCATCATCCAATCTGTCTTAATGCCTTTAGCAGCTTTTCCACTGTAATACACAAGTGACTTCCTCAAGCCAATGCACTTGCTTCCGTCCGATGAGTATATCGGCCTGTCCGTTCCCGTGGCTTTCCAGAATCCAGCACCAGTCACTCGATTCGGTCTCGTGCTGTTCCTATACTTTCTATCTCTTGGACAGTAGAAGTACCACTCTTTCTCACCCGTCATTGCAAATTCTACATTCACCAAAGGGATTTTCTTAAATAAATATATATAGTTTAGCGCTTTAAAAAGGAGATAGTAGAAAGTAAAAGAGACTGTACTTGGAAGATCCCATGGGTCATATTTGTAGATATCAAGCTGTGTAATGAGCTTGATGGAGAGTGGGCGATCTTCAACCTTCCGCTTTAGATAGAAACTCACGAGCTCTTCATCCGTTGGATGAAACCTAAACCCAGGCAACAACACATCTTCCATTTTCCTAGCAGCTTCTTCGTTAATCTCTCCCATATAGTATCAATTAGTGAATGTTTTTTGGACAAGGGTTACAAACTTTAAGCACTCTTGTGTTTAAACCCACAGTAAGAAGAAAGATACTAGGTGAGTGTGACAACAGTAGTGAGGTTTTTTCTAGCCCCTAAATGGAAAAAAAGAAAGAGTTGGTAAGAGTGAAGTTTATTTGCTTGATTTGAACACAAATATATGCTGCCCTGTGAGGGGTCTGAACCCGAAGGATCAGCCGCCTTTTCTGCTGATTTTACACAAATATTTTATTGGAAAGGAGTTTCTTTGATATCAAAAGTGTAAGTATTTAGTAGATGAAAGTTTGCGTGCTGTCTTGGAATATACGCCATAGTAGTTTAAATTTGACCTCTTAGTGGACTGGCTTTAACTCACTTTTGTAAATACGATATGGTAAGAGATAGAAGTTGCATTTGTTTGTAACCAAAATACGTTTTGCATACACTCTTGTGTAAGGTTCTTGTCGTCGAATGAATAAAGCGTCTACATGACATGTTGTGTTTGCGACCAGTTTCGTTTTAAATTGTTTGAAGGTTCTACAAAAAAAAAAAATTAATTATAGACGAAAAAAAGAATTTGAAAATATATACTACTGTAATTAATAAATGTGTTAAGTTCCCTCTTGTTTGACGTGTGTAACAAGAACCGAGGCGAACCAAAAGATTCGAAATTAGAATTAGCATAGCACTATAAGATTTAGGTTTTCAGAATCTATTGTTATGATGAAAAATTCAAAAAGACTAGAATATTTTCCCAAAATCCGAAGATCTCTGAACGTTTCATTCTTATTCTAACACCTTAATTCTATCTCCATTGGAATCGGTCGGGAACTGGCATAATTAAGTTTCGACTTAAAAGAAAAAATATAACATGTGATTGACTATATGTTATGTTGACGATTTTTATGATCAGATATATGAATATGTGCACAGCACATGACACAGTCACAGAACACTTTCTCTTCGGCAAACCAAGCCGACTCTTGCAAGTGAGTTGCACTTATTTCTACAAGACTACAAAATCATTTTCACACTACTGTCATAATATTTATCTATGGTAAACATGTACACAATATCGTGTCCACGAGAACCCATTCATGATTCATGCATGGTAACATGTCAACTGATAAACTCTCACGAATACCTTTTTGTATAACGTGTTCACAGTCGTACCATTAATATGACTACTTATTATGAATACCACGATAACATGTTAAAGATACCGTTTATATGACTATAGTCTACAGTGCATTAGTTTCGAAAAAGAGTCATTTTGAATTACATAGTGAGTAACTCGTTTAGTTGGGTACAACTGCATACAATACCTCGGATACGTTCATTTACTTCCACATTAAACAAATTAATTTATGACAAAAGAAATGATACATAAAGACATATAGTACGATCTAAAAACACAATTACAGGAGGGCGCCTGAAACAATTACAAGGCAAAAGTCAAATCTGCCTATTTTGTTTCTCATTTTTATGTGGGTATTGTCAAAATATCGAATACCAAAGTAATATAGAATTTCTCAACAGTTTCTTGCTTTTAGTAAATCTAGTTGAGGTTAACATTTTCTTCAATAACCTGAGTTTTCTTTAATATTTTCTTCTCTACAAGTACCATCAAGTTTATCAATTATTTACTACAATGTCAAATAGTACTAATATGTACCAGCTGAATAAATAAAAATTGAAAACCAGAAAGTGACCGATACTACTGCATGATGTCCAAATTAATCCTAGGATTTACAAAGAAGTGATACTAATTGGTACTCCGTAATTACCTTAGTAAACTAGTTTTGCTCGTATTGTATATGTCGCTTTCAAGGAATGTCATTTTACATTTTTGTTTTTGACTTTTAAAAATCTGTCTCCTAACCGATTGATCTACTCCAAACCAGAATCGAACTATAGGCCAAACTCTAGGAATATATCAAATTCAATGAGATCACAAAGAGCCAAGTTTCCTCGGTTAATACCCATTTTGTCTCTTCAAGCTTTCTGTTGACTCATTTTGTTTTTTTTTTTTAACTTCCAAAACGTGTATACTTGATTTTAGAGCTTATATAAATTAATAATCCATTGTGTTCTTAAGTAATAGTATGAAAATTCTAGGAGTCAAAGTTGAAAATCTTAAAGCCCAAGCACCCATACCTCTGTCTTCGCGAACATGTTGTATGAGTATTAATAATGTCTTGGCTTTGTCTCTAGAAATCACATTTATATTGCACCAAAGTCTAGTCCATCTCCACTACCATTTTTGAATAATATATTACTAGAGTAACCGACCTCCTTAATCAATTCTCATCAATTAACAATACGATGATCAAATTAAATTTGTAAGATTTTGGCTTGCACACTACAAAATTAAAAGAATCCAATATTAAAATACGACAAAATGTAATCTGTGGACACTTAACTATGTCCTGATTAGGTTTGAACAAGTGTCAACCCAAAAGCATTCTCTCTAAACATGGAAAAGAGGTTAAATGAAAAAAACCAACGAGTTTTGCTTCGACTTCAGCCACTACTTTGAGAACCCTTGCATAGAAAACCGATTTAGATGACAAAACATCCTCATAAGAGTGCATGTAATCCTTGGAAATAAATATTGTTCCTCATGTCATCAAAATTATCCTACTCTCCTTAAAAACCGTCCCACAAAGACCATAAGCCGAAGCCAAAACAATAACAATGTTGTTATGTGATGAGTCCATTTACGAGAGAGATGTGCAAATGCGGTTTGAATCAGCATCTAGTTGCAAAATTCATAGAGATCCCATGGTAAAGTAAAGGTTATCTTATAAGCATTTTTTCACAATATTGTACTAGATTTGGAGCAGCCCAAGCGAGTGTAGTAAATAGAATAGTCATGATCCCTGTAAGTGTAAACAAAGACGTGAGCTTTTTCAAATAAAAGAGTTCAGCTACAACTGTACGTTCATGTTGATACAAAGTCGACAGCTTTGATCAAAGAACATAACCAATTCAAAATCTGAACTTCGCTCAAATAAACATTGTCACACAAAAGTAAGTTTGATCAAACAAAGAGAAGTGGAGAAACTGATAGATTAGTGACTGAAATTAGTGAAATCAATAGCATTGGTCTTGATTTTGAACATTAAAAATATAAGTGTCATCTATGTTGTCGGCAGCTGGACATGACTCAAGCTGTCTCTCTGTATGTAGTCTTCGTTTGAATGAAGCACTTCTTGTAGCTTGAGCATTGCACCCTCTTCAAAGATCACCTTCAGTCTTTCTAAAGCACTAGAAAATCAAGAAATTTTATCCTTTGCGAAAATAAGATATACGCATTCAGCTTTAGAACACTCATTTCAGTAACTCTCGTGACCTGCAAGGATTTGCGAAAATCATAATGAAAATTACATTTATTGAAACCTTCTAGAGAAGTCTACAAAAAACTAAACCACACAAAGCAAATGTTGTTCTCCTTTAGAAATTAGAATTCACATTCCATTCATTTTAACAATTGAGATTCTTCCCATGTAACTAGTCAGCAAACCTTTTTTCATGGGTGGTTATAAAAGTTTTTATTATCTTTCATTTAGAAGTTGATGATTTGAAATTTTTTTACCTCACGCAAGTAGTGAGAGGAGTGATCTTTTAAAATTTAACGAGTATGATGTCGTAATTGAATTTTATAATTAAAACAAAAAGTGGAAAGAAAATCATGAACAAAAATGTGACACATAAAAAATTATTGTTTGTTTGTGAATATCATGTAAGCCTATATTAATTTTTCATATATGACCAGTTAAAGTTTTTATTACGAAAATTAATACCAATTTTTTTCCATTGTATTAATTAATATTTGGTGCGGTGAGCTGAGGTATTAATTAATATTAGCGCTAAAAATTGGAAAAAAAAACCTCAACTCTGTTTGTGTTGAGTTAATCAATCCTCACCAACAAGACTATGGTCAAATCAAATCAGTAAGATTTTGGCTTGGACTACGAAAATTCAAAGAATCCAATATTAAGATATGAGAAATTAAATAAATCTGTGGACACACATATGTCCTGATTTTGATTTATTAACCTCATCAGGTTTGAGGTGTGAATTATGAAACTCGTCTTTATTCCTTATCTAATGCATGAATGCTACAACCTCGCAGATCTCCTCTGCACTTCAACTTCATCTACCTCAGCTCACCCACGTGCCACAGTTGCTTTATATGACCTCCAAAACTGCATCACTAAAATGTAACCAAGTCTCGAGTAAATTTAATTCCAATCTTCACGGATGCTCTTTGTAAACAAATAGATTAAAAATAACCAGTACGGTGTGGTACAATAATACATGCAAAACAAAAATCCAAAGTAGAACAACAACTCGATAATGTTTATATACAACAAATCTCAACTCCGACTACTTCGCTCTTGAAAAAAAAAAAGAGGCAAGACGCAAACCAGTTCTGTTTCTGATTTAAAACTACACCTCCATGACACAAGTATATCATCCATCAGCAAACCTCAGTGCAGATAAAACAAACATATATCCAAAATCCAAAAATCTTAATCATCTTTGAATTCTTTAGTCGGGCGTGCTTCAAATCCTCCGTCTTCTCTTTTCTCAAGCGAGTAAGGCATGTAAGTTCCCAGAATCCGATCCCACATGACAAAGAAAGGCTGAGAGAAATTGTATTTGGTTCCATAGAGCTGATGATGGATATCATGGTAAGCCGAGTTGTTCTTGAACACCATATGGAACAAGTTTCCAGGAAGCCAGAGACCGCAATGGTCATCCACGGTCTTGATTGTGGCGAAAGAGAAGAAGAAGATGGAAGTTCTTGGTGACATACCAGAGACTAGGAAAGATAAGGCGCCTCCAACTGTATCCAAGAGAAGACCTTCCACTGGATGGTTGTATAACGCTCCATATGCATATGGGACGATGAGACGGTGGTGTTGAGAGTGGATATGTTTGTATAAGAACTTGTTGTGATGCATATATCGATGCATGAAGTATTGCCATGTGTCGAGGATTATCATGGCCGTCACAAACTGTCTTGCTAGAACCAATAGAGATAACTGTTGCGCCTTGTCTGCTTCCGCATCACTTCCTGTCACCTGCATAGACACAATAGATAAGCATATGTGATGAGTGTTAACGCAAAAAACCAGAACAAACAAACAAAAAAAAAGTTATTACATGGTATTTACAAATCAATCTATGAGGGACTCTATTAAAGACTTGTCTAGCAACTCATGCCAAGACATAACAAGTACTCAGGCTAAACATCATTCAATGCAGCAGAGTAGAGCTAACTAAGGCAAACAAGAATCTATGACACTGCTACATGGATTATAACACCATTGCTGCTATCACTACATAATAACTCATTGCAATTTATTCAACAGAAAACCTTGTGAAAGCATAATTATCAGACTTAGCAAAGTTTTCTATTGCTACTCATCAGAAAAGCTGATAACAACCAGTATCAATATCTTCCTTTATTCCTCTCTAACTCTGAATACAAGTGACAAACACAGGACGAACCAACGAAAGATTCCTAGGGTGAATTCTAGAGTACCCTAAGCTCTCCCCAAGTCCCAAACCAATTGCCAAATCACTAACTTGGTCTCTGATACTCAAAGCTTTCCTCTAAAGCTCTAACTCTGTTTCTAACACCAATCTATCACCAGTCTCATGAAAGATTGAGAACTATTCAACTATCATTATGATCTAAATACAAGGTTAAAAATGTTACAGAACATACATAATTGGCAAATGTTACAACCAAGATCAGAGATCATTAATGCAAAAAAATTTATCTTTTTGGGTGGACAAGGACAACTAACATCACCCCATAAAGATTCAACAACCCTTTTTAGAACAAACAAAAATCTTCATCATCAGATAGCAAAATTCCCCAATTTGTAACGTAACCTTAACTTTTCACAAAAGCATAAACTCAAAAAAATGGGATTAAGAAGAAGAAAACTGTACCGTGAACAAAAGAATAGCGACAACAGCTTGAACAACCTGCTGAAGAAGAACACCTTTGACAACAGAAGCTTTCGAAACAAGATTCTTCTCTGCTTCTTCAGCCTTTGAATGTAATCTATAACTCTCCAAAGACGATAGCGCTACGTAAATCCCAGAATACAACCAATACACCACAATCGGAGCCACAGTTCCTAACATTTCATCCGATACAGCAAAAACCATCATTCCCTAAAATCTCTCCCTAATCTCAGATCCTCTTCTTCATTAACCAAAAACGCAAATGATGATAATAAAATTTTGCAAAGATTTGATTTTTCACAGGAAACAAACAGAGGAAACTCAAAGGTTTGATTTTTATCCTTCAAATTTGGGAAATTTTGATTGTTGAATCGATGATTGAGGATTGTTTTAGGGTTTGAGTATTGTTGATGAGTTGACAAATCAAACGATGAAGAAGGAAAAAAAAAAAAAAACAATACTTTTGCGTTTTGTCTGAGAGACAGACGTGGCTGATCTGTACTCATTGAAAGAAAAAATAATAAAAATAAAATATCTGAGTTATCTAGTGTGGTTATATCTTCAGTGAGTCTACCTTAGTGACGGAATCTGAAGCGTTGAGAATTTGTGATGTGATTTTTTAAACCTTAGATTCGGTAACAAATATCTCGTTAACGTGTTACTTACCGTATTTAATTATTACTGTTAGCGGATGGTTTTGTTACTCGTTTTAGTTTCATAATTCATATCGTCTGCGAAACGGCGCCGTATAATCGCCATTTGAAATTGAGACAATCTCTCTCCTTCTTTAAGGTTTAGCAAATCTATCAGCGATCCATGACAGATTAATTGTTAATTAAGATGATAAGCGATGTCTAAACCCTTGATTTGGTCATTGAAAATTATTCCACCAAGGATCCAATGTAATGATGAATTCTTTAACTGTGAGTACTTATACAAGCAAATTCCAAATACACCAATTAATGGTCGTTTTTTCAACAATAGAGAGCCATCAAAAGGATAACACACATAAACCGCTTAAAATTTTGGCTAATGGATATGAGCCCCTCTAAGATAGGAGAATGGAGATAAAAACCTTTGTCAAGAAACATAAGAAAATAGATTGGGAGACTATGGGAATCAGTTATTATCTTCATATATAGAAAAACAAATTTATGGAACCCTAATGAGAATTAAAAAACTGGTCCAAGACATAACATTGTGTCTTAGTGCTCAAGACATAGAGTAGAAGAACAAAGTAAAACAAAAAGAGAGCTTTTAGGTATTAACGGGAGAGTATTTGGCCTCAGAAACAACTTTAAATTCGGTCTCAAATTTCAACGTGTCTTCTTTGTCCAAGTAAGTCTGTTCAAGTTCAGCTAAACGAACAAATTTATCCCAACCCCAACCATTCTTTACTTCTTCGTGCCAGCAGCTGACTGCGAAAGAGAAAACGCGCAAGAAACATATAAAGTTAGATAGAGAAAGACGAAATACCAAATGAATATATCAGTATGTATATGTAGAAGATTGTATTACTTTTGTTTAGTTAATATATATTAAAATATTATAACTGTGTGGTTAATTTAGAAAATACTTTGGTGTGGTTGGAGCCAAAAGGGTTTAGAAGTCGCACAATTCCTTGCATGAAAATCTTCTCATCTGGTTTTAGTATTTCACTATCAGCTAAATACAGAAAAACGGATAAATATTTGCCATCTGCTCTAGACCTTCCCTTCGGATACACCTTTAGAACCCTACAAAACAATAATTATTATGAACTTTTAAACAAATATATATATATATATATATATATATATATATATATATATATGTGTCACTACAAGAAATACTTGCATTGATAGCATTACATTATAGCACGATTTACTGCAATGCTATTGTAGATGAGTTAGTAATTGTGTTATTATAGCATAGCGTTTTTAAAATGCTGTGAAAATTTTTTTACTAAACAAAAACTAAAGTCACTTAGTCCGCTAAACACTTACCCAATATATAATATATATATTTGTTATTCCAAAAAGTTCTGATACATACTCACCATTTCCTTCCTCCCATTGGAAAACTGTTTGACGTGTAAATCTCCTCTTTCAGCTCAGAAAAATTCTTAACAGTCCAGGAGAACTTGGGATAAGAGAGTAGTTTCTCATCAAAAGAGACGATCTCCCAATTGGTAAGTGGTGGGGAACAATGACATCAACACCAAACTCACATTGACCTCCCTCGAATATGTATCCATTTTCAGGGTTAATAAAAGTAGCATACGGAAGAACTTGGAGCAATCCCCTCACCATACTAAGGGCATTGAACCGCTTTACTTCTACGTCTGAATATATATAAATACCGTTTACTGAATATTATGTGAATGTATACGATAAATTTTAAAGAAGGAAAGCATGATATGATGAGATGTAAGAATGATGTATATATAGTTCACCTTGAATAGTAAAGTACTTGCTCTTTCTTGTTGTAGACAAAGAAGCGGAGTTCCGCAAACACCTCAGTTGTTGGTGAGGATTCCATCAACCTCGTGCTGTCTAATTCCACGTACATTGATATAAATCCACTTACATTGTCGTTTACGTTCCCTCTCGGGTATACAATCAATCTCCTGTTTTATAAACATCATAAATATTGCATATTTGCATTAGCTAGACGGCATTGTTAATTTTGGTCCTGAATAATTAATGATGAATGCCTTGTTTAGGTCCTTACATATACATGGCGTTTCATTATCTAAATCATGAGTATACAAAACACAATCGGCGTACGTACCAGTTATATCCACCAGAGGAGAAAAGACGAGATTGGTATTTATGATCAGAGAAGGCAGTATGATTCTAAAGTTGGGAGAATTTGTTAATCTTGAGGGAATAAGAAGAAGGATGATGCTCTCTCCAGCTCTGCTTGATCGAAGAAACTGGTGATGAGCATGATGAGAATGACGAACCCATTATATTCTACGTACCCTACACAATGCAAGCCTTAGAAACTATGATTGAGAGAGATAGTTATTAGGGTTTTCATAAAAGTTATATAAAGAGAGATAGCTAGACGTCTTAAAATTCCTGCAAACGCATCAGATTTGGTATAAGTATTTTATTTCGCTGAGAAGATAATTTTGTTCGTAAGTACATATCTTTTTAAGATAACTTCACACCAGATTTGGTCATCAAATAACATTTTTCCCCTCTAATAAGATTATGATAATTTTTTGTAATCTAATTAACCTTTAATATTATCAATTCAAAAAACAATAAACATGCGAGAAAAAATTATGATCATTATGAAAATATTACTACATTATTATATAAAAGTAAATTTCGTAGACGCCAACAAAAAGGCATTGCATCTGTTGCCAATTTTTGTATAAATTTCTCCGAGAATACCTTTTTAGTGAAGACAATCTCATCTTTATGGTTTAGGCGATCCAAATTAGCCAAGCAGACTTTCTAGTCTCCATCAAGCTTTTCTACTTCAAAAAAAAATATATATATATATATATATATTATTAAGTTTCACTCGCAAAGCGGGTCTGTGAATTACACGATGAAATGGCAGCAGACCCAAATTCTTTTCTTTACACTTGTACGTTGCTCGAGAAACCACATTAGATTTTTTTAGTTTTTTCTAAAAACCCTCAGATTATTCAATGCACGTACAGTAAAACCTAAGGTTGAGTTGAGACTATAAAATTTTATTAATTTGTAAAAGTTTTAATTTATCGATAAATTATTAATTTAGCAATAATTTATTAATTTAACGATAAATTAATTTTTTATTAGTTATGAAGAAATTGTCTTATTTTTATAATTTTGAAAATTTTCTATTATAACATAAAATATTTTTGTTACCATTTAAATTTTTAAAGAAATTTCTTAATTTATAATATTGGTTATTGTAATAGGATCAATTTTAATTGTAAACTAAATTATCTAGGTAAAAATGATAAATATTAGAAGTTTAGAGTTTAGAAGAAATTGTTACTATTATCCTTTATGGTAATGATGAAGTCGAAGAAGATAATGCGATACTTTAGAACTAGTTACTAAATAATCAATTATCGCATCTAGATTCTGCACAATTTTTGGATGCAATTGAGAAGACAACAATAAAAAAAATTATAGATAGATTCCAACAAGAATGCAAATTCAAGAATAGGCAAACAACAATAGAGTTATATTTCACTAGATTTTCTTAGATATATATGTATATATATATATTTAGTTTATTTGATTATTAATTTATAATATTGATGGAATCATATTTTTATAAAAATTAGTATCTTATTATTTTATCTAAATGTGTTATTTTTTATATCAGCCTAATTTGGGACTGAAAAAATTATTAATTTATAGAGAGTATTAATTTAAAGAATATTAATTTATAGAGATTCTACTTTATAGTCTTACTAAACTGTGAAGAACGTGTGGTTAAAAAAGATTTAATTTAATGGTGCAACAAACACACACACACACAAAAACTTAATTTCTTTCATTTACTGATTAAACTGTGAAATAAATATGATCATGGTTAAATGTTGGTTAAATGAATGAGCGCAAGAAGACAAAATAGAAAGACGATGCAAGTGCTGACGTGGCCTTTTCTTCTTCGTTTGTTGTCTTCTACCTTCTGCCACTTCTTATATAACAAAGAGAGAGAGAGAGAGAGAGGCAGTGAGCATAAAAAAATTTAAGAAGCAGAGAGAAGAATAAAAGTCACAAATTGAGCTTTCTCGATCAGATGAAGGGGGTTTGACAACAACATTGCTCCTCTTCACCAACGATCAATTTGATAATGTGGTGACTAAATTCAATGCTCTTCTTCTTCCATCGTGTACTACGCGGTTAAAGATCCTCATCTTATCGCAGATGAGACTAACGAAAGGGTCGTGTTTGCCGCTGGCATCCTTCGCCTGGTTTATGCCTCCTGTTTTGCAGTCGACTGTCTCTTCAGATCTAAGGTGAAAGACGTGAGAATCTGCAGCGAGATCGGCATTGTCTGCGGATTATCGTCCTACTGGGCACTGGTATATGTTGTTTTCGGCAAATGGTCGCTCCTTGTGCTTGCTGTAGTGGTGATTTCCATCAGATATGGAGCATATAAGTTTATGAAAAACAATCCCAGCGGCGGTGATGGGAAAATCCACGGCGAGGCTACCGATCTCAGGTTGCAACTTGTCATCAACCAATTAGGAAGAAAACGCGACCTCTACGAACCATTGCACATTGCAACCATCGCTGCAATACTGGGACACCCTGAAGATCCAGCTACTGACACCCTGTTCCTAGCGACCGTTGCAGCTACACCGGAGCCAAAGGTGCTCGTTGTGGGCAGTGACACAGAAGACGAACCGATGAAGCGCATCTATCACCACCATGGGTTACCCGGCTCCTCCAACGATCCCTTTAACGCTAAGGAAATAGGCGGCGCCTCAAACACTAACACCGGTGATATCGGCCAGGACAAAACTACCGCACCCCTGGACCCCAAAACCACTCCGGAAACCGGCGGTGGCTCAGTCTCAAATCCCATTGATGATCCTAAAATCACCACCGATGTTACTAGCATTGACGTCCCCAAAGGAAAGGGAATTGCCAAAGAAGGTCTCGGCTCCGTCGGAGTTCCCCTTAAAATCGCCGACCCCAAGGGAAAGGGAATTGCCAAAGAAGGTCTCAACTCGTCCGTGCCTCCGCCAAAACCCGATTCGACAGTCCTGGGGCCAACAAAAGACTGCAGCAAATCCACGTAAGAATTCTTTTTTTTTTAGTTTTCATTTATTTTGTTTTTTTCCCCTAACGAAATTAATCCACTACCACATAATTATAATCGATTATTGTTTATCTAATAAATTAATAATTTCTTCTTTTTTTCCTCCGGGAAAGTTCCACCTCCACTGATTCAGGGAACAACCACAACTCTGATTCTTCTAACTTGAGGAGGAGGATGATAATGTAAACACACTTTATTAGAAATGATAAGAAGAACCAATGTTCGTTATAAACAAAGATCATGTTCCCAACTTACAAGAGTACTGAATCAAGAAAAAACTCCGATAAGCTGAGCAAACACCGATTACAAGAGACCCAAAAAAGAGATAGAGATTACAAAAATCTTATTTAGATATTTTCACAATGAAGAAGACGACTGCAACGACTTCTCCTTTTAAAGAAAACTTGGACTCATGTGCGACGACTCACCAACAACCACGTCAACGTTCCGTTAGCCACAAAACAGTCTTCCCACCAGCTTATAACACATGTCCTTCTTTATTCTCCTTCTATTCAAATGAAATTCAAATGAAAACCTTCCATATAAGAAACCCTGTAACAGAGCTCCCTGTTTGGAGAACCTTGTCCTCAAGGTTCAAAGGAAGGAAAGCGACGCTGCAAATCAAACAAGTACTCCCAAGTGGCCTCTTCTTCCCCTTCATTAGTCCACTTAACCAAGACCATTATAGCAGCACGACCTTGCCTTTTAACCATTTTCCTCTCCAAAATGACCTCAGGTTCCTTTAATAAAACCTCGTTAAGCAACATTGGCAACTCAGTAGTTGTGTGATTCGGACCCACCAGAACCTTAAGCTGTAAAACATGGAACACCGGATGGATATGAGAACCCGCAGGAAGAGCCAGTTTATATGCCACCGGACCACAACGATCAATCACCTTATAGGGACCATAATACTTAGGAGCTAGCTTCTCGTTGCCACGGACCACAACTGACTGCTGGCGATAGGGTTGAAGTTTGACAAACACATAGTCTCCGATGTTAAAGCTTCTCTCAGTGCGATGCTGATTTGCGAATACCTGAATCCTGTGTTGAGCCCTCAGAAGATGGAACTTTAAAATCAGAATCATACTCTTGCATTCTTGTAAGCTTTTGGCCACTACTGCGACTTTAGATTCGCCTGGAAAATAGGGCAAATGAACAGGAGGAGACTGACCATAAACAGCTTCGAAGGGAGTCGATTGAGTCGAGGAATGGAAAGTGGTGTTGTACCAATACTCAGCTAGAGGAAGCCACTTACTCCACTCAAACGGCCTATCACTACACATGCATTGAAGGTATGTCTCCAAGCAACGATTCACCACTTCTGTCTGTCCATCACTTTGTGGATGATAGGCACTAGAAAAATTCAACTCCACCCCTGCATTGCAAACAACTCTCTCCAAAATTTACTCAGGAAGATCTTGTCTCTGTCACTAACAATGGACTTGGGGCACCCGTGAAGTTTGAAAATTGTCCATGAATGCCTGAGCCACTGTCATTTCCGTATATGGGTGCATACATATATTATATATGCATGAATGAATGTATGCACATGTGAATGTATATATGATATATACATTCACATGTGCATATATTCAAACATGCGTACATACATTCACATGTGCATACATTCATCATGCATATTTTCTTTTTTTGATGCATACATACGTTGTTTGTTTCTTTACATCTATTGTAAACTTGTTCACTTGCTTTCTTCTTTGCTTCTTTTGCTTACTCTGTTTGCTCATTTACTTGTTGTGCCTTGTTTGCTTTCGCGTTGATTCTTTTGATTTTTGATTTATGTATTGATGTGTCTTCTTTGATATTCTTGTTTCTTTTTTTTTGAACAAACAAGTCTTTCTTTCATTCATCAAACAAGGTAATCAGGACTACAAAGTTTGAGAGGTTTCAAAGATAAAGCTTGATAATAAACATAGAAAACAAACTGAAAGATAGAAAAGTCGACAGTTATAGCCAAAGGTGTTGGAGATCTGAGCAAAGCATCAAACCACAATCAAGCTCAAGGTGCATCGACACAACATTCGCAAGCAAGGTGGAGATGTGGTTGATGGTCCATATCAAGATGACATTGGGACGTTGGGAGGATTTCCATAGCCGAGAGACACAATGGTTTGATCGGTTCTTTGGCAAGGAGGATGTTGAAGGGTTGAAGTTGGGCATGGCTTTCTTAAGGAAGTTTCGGTAACCACATCTCTATGAGCTATGATCATAATGCCAAACACCTTCAGACTTAGCCAAGGGAGAACATAAATCCAAGCTTTTTTGGTTTGAACTTGACAACATTCCAGGCACAAAGAGGATATGTAGAGAGGAGGAGGAAGGCTTCGGTAATCTTCTCTCCTTTGGGAGAAGATCATAATGCCGAACTTCCTGGGGAATTCAGTCTCAGAACAACTAATGTATCGTAGCAATTGCGGTAGTGAAGGCGCAGCTGAGGCAAATAGAGTAGACGTAAGAGGAACCGGTAACCATCTCGCAACGGAGGAGAGGTCATAATGCCGGTCCTCATTAGTCTCTGGTGGTCAGAGGTAGGGACCCTAAACAATTCTAATAACAGGGTTCTCAAGTAAACTTTGCAACAACAGAGCACCGATGAGTGATTATGTTCAAATTGCAGTCTTCGATCAATTGAAGCAATAAATCGACACAAAGGTAAGCTACGGGAAAGCAATTGATGACTTGGAACAGACCTGGACTCTTGAAGGACATAGGTTGGGTCTCGGGGCTTGTCAAGGTCGTGCACAGCTCCGGCGTCAACACAGAGCTCTTGTCCAACTGCGACCAAACAAAACGTTTGGTGAGGAGATCTAGATCCGAGGAGCAGAGAGATGATAAGGCTGACTTCAAGGGACACATGTGACAACGTCGAAGCACAAGGTAGATAAGGCGATTTGGAATCTTAGATGTTGCGATTGGAGGCTGGTAACTCAGGAGAATCACCTCCCTTGGAGAAACCACCGACAAAGACAGAGGGAGGAGGAGGGGATGAAGCTGAAGCATGGCCGGATTCGATGGGTGTGAACTTGGTGAACCTCCGGTGCGTTCACCGCCGGAACAGACAAAGAGTAAACTTAAGAGGAAAAGGAGGACACAGGGATAATAGGACAATTTCCCAACGACGCTAATCTGATTCAACGCCGCCGAGGAAGGAGATTTTGGGGATTGTGCGAGAAAGAGCGGCTAGGACGAACTCATTCCTCACAGCCTTATATCCCTCCTTACTGTATTGACGACCACGTGACTAAACCCTGTTAATACTTGATAGTTTTCGAAGTCAAAAACCTCCTTTTTCTAATCGTTTTCTTTGAAAAAACCAAGGTCTTTTTTTTTTTATATTCTTGTTTATTTGCTTTCTCAATTGATTCAAATATTGTTTTAACTCTTTGCTTCTTCTGATTCTTTGTTCCCTTACTTTCGTCATTGCTTTCTTACATGATTAACTTCATTGCACTTCTTTTTTTTTTTTGAATTGATTTCATTGCACATTTTCTTCTTTTTTGTACTTGTTTACTTCCATTAGTTGTTTCTTTTTACCTGTTTTATTGTTTCCATAATTTATTTATAACACTTATTTGCTCACTAACTAATATCTCCAATAGGAATTTTCAAATATTTTACAATAACTAACTTGATGATTATAGATTATAAACTTGTGTATATTTATGTATGGAAACTATATTGTTATGAAAATTATTCTATTTTAAAACTATATTTATGTATATCTTGAATAATATACTATATATAATAGAATTGATTATATTTAATTATGATAATAACATATAGTGTGAATAACATATAGTGTGATTGGATCGGGTATATATTTAATTTACTTCTATTAAAATATCATGTCACTTTTTTTATCTTATATATTTATACAAATAATTCAAATATTTGCAGTGCAATATTTTTAATATTCTAATTAAGTGATTGAAAGAAATACATACTAATCAATATTAATAAAGCTATAAAAGTTTGTGATCTACAAATCTTAAGTTTCTTTTTACCAAGTTTAAAGTATCATATGTTTTGTATTCTGATTGGTACCTGATATATCATGGTTTTTAGGTGTTTTTAGCCATGATATAAGTCTTATTTATAGAGTATTTTTGGTATTTTTAGAGTATTTTGAGTCTTTATAGGATTTAGCATGGATGAGAGCATAATGAAGCTAAATAGGAAGATTTGAAGCACATTCAAGCATTGAGGCTAAGCTGTGAAGTTGGGAGACCAGTTCAAGAGTGAGCATCGATCGATGCTTCATATGTGTCAATCGATGCATAGCCAAAGAAGACAAATCGGAAGTTTCCCGCAAGTTTTGAAGATTTACAAAACCGCCCCAAAGTTTTCCATATTTGTATCATTAGTCTTTGGACGTGTTTTAGGAATATATATAGGATTTTTATGGTCATTGTTTAGATCTAAGCTTTATTTTTCCTGCAACCTTTTGAGAAAAAACCCCTGAGAGATTTAGAGAGTTTTTGGAGAGAAGAATCAAGACTCCTTCCAGAGAAGATTCAGAACTCCTTTTCTACTTCTTTTAATCTCTTAATGCAATTTATTCAGAATATGATTTGTGTTTCATTGATTATGTCTGAGTAGATCTGCTTGTTAGGTTTAGGGTTTCTCATTAAGGATTTCATGGATTGTTAGATTGATTAATTGTTTGGATTCATTATCTTTCTTGTTCTTCACCATAGGTTGTTCTTAATGCTAGATCTTTGATTAGTATCTGGATTTAGATCTTAGGATTATTGATTGATATGAGAATATAATTGATTTTTCTAACAAAAACCTTTGGTGAGTAAAATTAGGTTTTGCAAAGAGATTTGAATTAGTGATTTTGTGAACTTATCTAAACTTGATTATTGCTGGTTTTTAACTTGAATTTTGCAAAGAGATTTAGATTTTCGGGTTTTAAAACTTAGATAATATTTGCAGTGAGAACTGATTTATTTTACAATTGTGTTTAGAGTTCAAGAACGGTGTTTAATTATTGAATCCTGCTTGCTTAATTAATTGATCTGATTTTCAATGATTTCCTGAGAATTTCCCTAGGTCTAGCGTTTAATCCTTCTGAATTTTACAATTCTTTTATTTTCTGTTTTGTTTTGCAAATTTAATTACAATATTTTGGTTTAGCATAATTAAAAGATTATTAAATCTATTGTGTGAATCTAGAGTTCTTGTGGATTCGATCCCTAGTACTACAATTGATCTATTAATTTGAGAGAGTAGCTCAGGTTAAATTTGAGCATATCAGTACCAAAAAAAACGAGTTTAACGCAATAGAACCGAATGCCATTGCATTGCATTTACAGTATAAATCATTGTTTATTCCAAATTGAACCGGACCTTGAACACAAACAACAACCCCACAATTTCTACTACCGATCCTAGTCCTGAGTATGATGAAATAGCTCATCACTCACAAAATCATTGTTAAAGCTCAAAACATGTTCCTTCGATAGTACCAGCCGTTCATTTTGTTATTTTTCATAACCAAAATTTAAATAATAGTTTATCTCAAATTGAACAAAAACTTCAACCAATGATTTCTAGTCGGCTAGTCCTGTAGAATGAATTAGCTACGGGCTGATTATGAAAGCTTTAAACAACATATTCCATTAATTGCATCAACCATCGAATAAGTAGGAGGAAATCAAAATGTAATTTGACTAAAACATTAACATATTTCTTTTGGGTCGTAGACTCGTAGCTTCAAACCCTCTTTGAATAGTTGAGAAAAGAAAAAGGCGAATAAGTGAAAAACATGTTAAGAAGATAAAGTAGAATTCCTCTTGGAATCCAATAATTTACTTTGTGTAAGTTTATTTTCTAATATAGGTTTTGGTAGCAGTGCTTTAACCTTTTAGCTTTCTTTTTACAAATTATTACTAGTATTTTTTTTGGCTCCTTTGGATTTAATTCTTATCTGCATAAGTCGTGGCAAACAAACCGAAACTTTCCAACGAACCTATTAGCTTTGTTAATAATAATATGCACGCAATACGGTTGGAATTAAGGAGATATGATTTGCAATTATGGCCAATTATAGCATTTGTATTTTGATATTATCCATTCCCTTTATACTTAATATTTGAAAACATTTCAATTGATTCATTTCCATGGGTTGGTCCTTCTTTCTAGGAAGGTAGGAGTATAACCATTTATAATTTGGCTCATTAGGACACACACTTATGTTTTAAACGAAATATCTTGTACATAAGTCCCATCAAAGCCTTGATAGGTTACTGTAAGAAAACTTTCGTTATTGTTCAATTGTCTAATCTAATCAAAAGACGTCTTGTCGGGAAAATTGGGGTAAAATCAATGAAACAAGAGGTAGATAGATCACTAGGCTAATCTATAACGAAGTAAGAACAAACTTATAGGATGAGATTATTTAATAACCTTAAACAAGCAAAAGCTGAACTTGGGGAAAACCTTAAACAAGCAAAAAGCTGAACTTGGGGAAAACCACCTAATGATTGATTTTTAAATTAAATTTAAGTGAGAGTTATTATAATGAGAGCAAAGTTTTGTCATTTATACTGGGCTAGGCCCATACATGTCTCATATCCAGTCCAAAAGTGAACAATATAGACATAGTAAAAGAATTATTATGACATCTCCATCAGTTATATAGCTATTTAGATGTCGAAAGAATTAAATAATAATACTTTTAATTTAATTTAATTTAATTATTTAATTACAACTGTAGACGCTGTGTCTTAATTGTTCTTGGCAGAAATACTTTCTATTCACTTCTCTATTTTTTTCTTATTTTTTTTTTTTATTATTTTTCTGATTTTTTATCAAATATGTTTGATGGAAATGCTCTTACGATAATAAATGATCAAACAAAAATATTTATATTGATCTCGCTGCATGTAGAGAATATAATAAATCGATTTTCTCTTTTGTTATTTCATTCTATAATATGACAATTCTTTTTATGTTGACTTTTCAATAACATTTTCAAATTTTGATATTTTTGGTCTTTTACTTTTAAATGAAAGTTTTGAAGTTTGTATATTGATTTCTCTGGAATATTTTGTTATGAACAGATACTATACATGTACAGTATAATATTTTAGTTTTAATTGTAATTAAAAATGGATTTTTTACCATTTTGCCTGGATCGCATGATACAGGATACTATGGTCTTTTTCCTTTCCAATGGCATAAACAGTCTTGTTATTTTTTTCCATATTTTCTTACTTACATCAATACACACATTTTTTTTGGGGGAAATTAATTTAAAAGGACATTTTTTCTTCAATTTGTCCCATTATGCCTTCTACGCTAAATTTGCCACTATGCCTAAATTACCCTTTAAAAAAAATGAAACTAACTTTTAAGCAATTTTAAAATTTCAATCACCTAAAAACAAATTCTACAAATAAGAAAGAGGTTGCCATAAGGTGTTTTTGATGAAAATTTGATGTTTTAACATTGAAAACAAATTATTCTGCAACATTTAGAATACATGTTCTACTAATTGTATATATTCTGAAGATATTAGATTATAAATTCTACATACTGTACATGTTCTAAAAAATGTAGATTACAAATTCTTCCCATTCTACTTGTTCTGAAAACTTTAGAATAAATATATCTTCTAAAACTTTTAGAAGTCGGATTTTGTATGTCTTATACAGAAATTAGAATATATATTCTACACATAACTCTATATTCTACAAATTTTAGAATTTGTTTTCTTCACTTTATACATATTCTACTGAAGTCAGAATATGAAATCTACATTTTATCATGTGTCCTGCGAAAATTAGAACACTAATTCTACACTTTCCACTATGTTCTTCATAATTTAGAAAGTATATTCTACACTATGTTAGACAAGGAAACTGAATCCGAAATTTAAGGAAACAAAATATTTACGTAATCCCGAAATTATGCTAATCAAATATATTCTTAAGATTACGTTCTAACATGTTTAGAAAACGTGTTCTGAAAACATTAAACCCCATTTTTAATCGATTTTGTTCAAGGTTTTTCAACATTTTCCAACCTAAATTTCATTCAAGAGTTCATTTTGCAGTATGTTGCAAATCTATGTAACATGTGGTGTATGGAGATGTATCGGCCAAAATGAATGGAGATTTATTGTTGATGAAGAAAAACGTGGGAGACTTCTTACTTTTCAAGCCAATTCAACTCTTGAAGAGCTAAAGATGATGGTTTTGGAAGACTATGAAATACAACAAAATATGGTTGATGTGGAATTTAGTTATTTACCCTTTGATCTCAGTGTTGATTCTCCTCCGGTTGTTATGATGAATGATCGCCAAGTGAAAAATTTTTGTTGCTTATTGGAGAATGAAGAATAACATACGGTTGTGTGTGACGTTTAAAGCCACGGTGAATGATAGAAGCAATATTGATCTGAATAAGGAACCAAGCGATTCAAGTGAGGGAGGCGTTGACGTTCTTCTGCGTGAAAAGCTGCCAAAATTTGTGAGTAAAGCAAAACCGAATGATTCTAACTTCATAACTTCTAAGGACGCTGAAGTTGGTGCTAGATCTATGATGGTTGATTCTATGGTAAAGAAGGGAAAATATTTCAAAAGCAAGGAAGCTTTACAGGTAAGTTTAGAAATTTTTGCGATGAAGTATAACTTCGATTACAGAGTTACTAAATCTGGTAGAATATTTTGGTGTATACGCTGTATTGATAATGTTTGCAAATGGCGTGTTCGTGCTGAGTGCTTCGAAGGGTCTACGTGTTGGAAAATCAACAAGTATGTGGGTAGCCATACTTGTGCTCCTTCAAGGAAAACGAAATTTGGTAGAACACCTTCAGCAAGAACAATCGGGAATCTCATCAAACATAATTATGAAGGTGTCAAGGAGGGACCTAAACCCAATGACATCATTAATATTATGCGTACTGAGAATGGATGTGAGCTAACTTATTCCCAAGCTTGGGAATCTCGTGAGTATGCAATTAACGAAGTAAGAGGAATCCCAGAGAAAAGTTTTGCTAAGATACCTAACTACTTGCACATGCTAAAAGAGGCGAATCCTGGTACGCATACAAATTATGATATTGATTGTGATGGTAGATTCAAGTATCTATTCATTTCATTTGGTCAATCAATAAGAGGGTTCTACAAGAAAATTCGGAAGGTCATTGTAGTTGATGGAACGTTTTTAAAGAACAAGTACAAAGGAGTTCTACTAGTTGCTACAGCCGTAGATGGTAACTCTAATTTGTATCCAATTGCATTTGGGATTGCTGATTCTGAGAATGATGCTTCATGGGAGTGGTTTTTAATGCAGCTTAAGGTTGTTATTGCGGATGACAAAGATTTAGCTTTTGTGTCAGATCGACATATATCTATTGGTAAAATGATTGGAAAAATCTACCCGTTGGCTAAACATGGTATTTGCATCCACCACTTGATAGGTAATGTGGTTACAAATTATAAAGGAAGAGGTGTGGCTGGTCGTCTTGCAAAAGCGTCAAAAGCTTATAGAGTTGCTGAGTTTGATAAACATTTTGCGGAAATTTGCAATATCAGTCCGGCGATTGGAGGTTATCTACAGGAGGCTGATGTGAAAAAATGGGCTAGATGTCATTTTCTTGGATATAGATATGACATAAACACCAACAACCCTGCTGAATCAATAAATTCAGCTTTGAGATCACCGAGAGAGTATCCAATCATTCCTTTGTTAGATAGCATTAGAGAAATGTTAACCCGCTGGTTTTATGAGCGTAGGGCACAAAGTGAGCAGCAGAACGACCCTTTAACCATTGACGTGGAGCAGAAGATTTCTAGAAGAATAGAGAAGGGTGAAAAGTTTAAAGCTTATCCTATTTCTCAATTCATATTACAGATTAAAGGTAAAGGAGTAGATTTTATTGTTGATTTGGAGAAGAGGACTTGTTCATGTGGAAAGTTCGACACAGGAAAGCTTCCTTGTAAACATGCCATAAAAGCATGTTTTAGTATTGGGAAAAGTCTGTACCCATACGCTGATGATGTGTTCACTACTGCTGCATGGAGATCATTGTACGAGGAAAACATTAATCCTATAGGTGTTCCTGAAGATGAATGGTGTGTTCCCGAAACTGTTGGTTATGTAAAAATTGTACCACCTGAGACAAGAAGAGGAGCTGGTAGAAGAAGAAAAAGAAGATATGAATCAGTGGAAGACAAGATAAGATCGTCACAAGGAGCGAAGAGGCGTAAGTGTGGCCGTTGTGGTAAAGAAGGCCACAATAGATCGACATGTGAAAACACAATCTAATAATAGGTTTGTTCAGCAACTTTTACACATCATTTCAAATACATGTTTTAGTTTCTTTAATTTAACAATGAATATATTTTTTTTTTCATCTCAGGCTGGCTAAGTGTTAGCTTACATGGAGGTTTAGAAGCATGACATCCCAAATCTTCCAGAATTTATAATGTAGTCTTATGGAGGTTTATAGGTGTTAGCTTACATGGAGGTTTATAATGTTATTGGATTTCTTATGTTTTTTAATCTTCAATTGCTTATGTTTCAAATACACGTTATTGGATTTCTTATGTTTTTTTCATATGTTTATGGTCAATGTTATTGGATTGTGTGAATTTTAGAAGCATGACACCCCAAGTTATAGAAGACGTGTTTGAAATATTTGTGTGTGCCTCGATGGTGTTGAAAAACAAGATGATAATGCTAATAAGAACCAAATAAATAAGAACAAGATGTGATAATAAATAAATAAATGATAATGCCAATAAGAACCAAATAAATAAAGAAATGATAATGCTCGTACGAAGACGTGAATTACAATAATAATCGTAGCACAATTAAAAATTTAACTAAGGATCATAATTCTACAATATGAGGCGATGAAGGTGGAGGCTCATACTTCTTCATTCGCTCAATGAACACATGATCAGATGCTGCTTCCCACAAGTCAACTGCAATCTTCGTACGAGCTTCTTTAATGTTGTCATCGTTTATCAAACTCAAATCCAGATTATGCATATGACACTCTATGTATTTAAGTGCATACACTCCGCAATCACAGCATGACTTATTAAGATTTTGTGGCACTGAAGCAAAAATAATAGAATATGGAGACAAATGAAGATATTTACCATAGCTTTTGGTCTGAACTTCCTTCACAAGTCGAGGGATGAGGATTGCAAATGGATCCACATGACTTCTGTGGGTCATACCAGAACAATCAAATACTTCAACAGTTCTTAGGGCAAAATTAATGCACACAGATATCCAATGCTTATTACTGATGTTCACAGGAGCGTAAACTCTGTCGAAGTCTAATGCCCATTTCTTCCCCGTCTTTCCATGAGAAGGCAAGTCACCGTTTGCATAACCCAAGATCATAGAATCCCCCTTGTGGCCTTTTTTACCTTCTCTAAACTTCAAATATTCGTTTTTGATTTGCATGCTAAACAAACAATTCATGAAGCCAACACGATTTGACTTCAGTCGGCCTAAAGATGTATTCTCCCGAAATATATACATCATAGCATCCATTTCCTGAAAAATATTTCATTGCAAAAAAAAAATTGCAATTAAAAAAAAATATAATAAAGTATTACATAGCGTTACTCCCTCCAAATATTGCAACGTACCGGATTATGAAGCCAAACGTTGCTTGTCATGACTCGCTTTAGTAATTCCTCGTTAATTAAACTTGGACCCAACTGAATCATTCTGCAAATACACAAAAGAAAACACTATGCATAAGCATCGAAAGAGCATAAAACTGTAACAATTATAGTAAAATATAATTGAACAACTTACCCCCTTGTTCTATGCCACTCTGCAAAAGCATCGAATCGATCATCAGAAACGAACACCAAAACAGAATCCATGTCAAATTCACCCGCGTTTGTAGTATTCAATCTCTGTATGTCATCTTTGCACAATACATTTTGTGTAGGATCAAACCCAAGTACATCTGCTTTTTGAGATAGGTGCCCTACTGATTTCTGTAAAAATTCTTGTGTATCCAAATTAAGATCTATTTCACTATGATGAGTGAAAAGATCATCAACTAAAACCGTTTCATCCTGTCCATACAAAAAGTTTAACAAAAATATTTACACTTATTATTACACCCACAAACATACATATCCGATTACATATTCTTTTAGAGTCTTAAAAAAAACACAAACATACATAACATAGAGATTTAAGTCTTACGTACCACAGATTTACTCTTCTTTTCTGCTGGAATGGATGGTTCATCAACCATGGCTTGAGTGCTTATTGTAATTCCAGCTGAAGTTAAAGTATCCTTCAAGAGTGAGACATCCTTTTCTATTTTTTCCAATCGGCTGTCAACCTTCTTCTCAAAACTCTTGAAACAAGTCTCAAACACACTAATAAAGGACTTCATTTGTTCATCTGTTGCAGCTCGATGTGTTGTTGCTGCTCGCTCATAGAGCAGTTTCTTTTTCCTCCTCTCTGCACCATGATCAGGTTGTCTCTTCCTCTTGCAACCTGATTCTTCATCATTAGCAGCTTGCATACTCTCACCACTCTTTGTTGCACTAGACCCTTGATTTTCTTCACACACCTCACTGCCAACATCATCTTTTAATTGAATATGTTCACCCTCCACATCATCAACTTGTACAGTTCCCCAAATATGGTCTCCAAAATCATTTCCAGAACTGATCTTATCTTTCAAATTATCGACTTCACCATCGCTTGTTTCGTCACGCCATAAAAACTCAATGGAGTCAACAACGTCGAAATCGCCAGTAATAGATATGTATGGATAAACAATATCCTAAAAAAAAAGAAAAAAAAACAGGTAGGAGTTAAAGATTAAACAATGACATCAACTATTAACAAAAAAAACCATGTGATAAGAGTTGGGTTGGCAAAGAAAGTACCTTCGGTCCAAATGTACTTTCTAGTTGGATGATATCATCATATGATACTTTGGCTGCGCCTTTCCAGTTAGAACATCGAGGAGCTTCTCTAAACTCAGTGATAATCTTTTCTCCCAACAACTTTCCAATGTCTGGAATTGCCTCCATCACCCATATTTGAAATGCATATGAGAAACCATCTAATGCATAGCTATTGATCTTCTTCAAATCTTCTCTTTTTTCTATGATAGACTTAGCAAGACTTTTAAAAGCTTTAAGACCCCAAGGATAAGTCCTCACCTTATCAAGATCCATTACCATCTGGATGTATTTGAGTGGAATATACTTTTTCTCATCCTTAGCCATAACCAACCCAGCTATCACAAGAAGATACACCAATCGGATCCTATCTACCTCATTCCATTTGTGAATTACAGGTAAGTGAACATCAACCAAGCTCTTAATGCTAATAGTCGGACCTTTTCTCTTCATCAATTTGCTCCAAAACCCACCATCATCTTTCCAATTCTCTAAATCACAACTAGAATCGGCAGTGCATTTGAGCCCAGTCACAGCATGAAACTCTTGCATTGAAAATCTGAGTGGCTTCCCTCCAAACACAAACCATATCTCTCTTTTTTTCTTTGTAACCAATTGCCTAGACATCATGCTGTGTATCAAACGTCCTGAATACCCTAAACCATTCTCGTAGAGTGCAAAGACATGTGAAAAGACTGGATCATTCTTCACCTTCTCATACTCTTTAGGTAATGCTTGTTTGACTTTGCCCAAGATAGAAATTCGACAGGAATTGTTAATCTTCTTCACTTGTGGCTCAAATCCATCTCTAAACAGGCGTTTAGGAAATTCTGTTTCCATAGCTACACAAAAAAAAATTAAGAAAATGATATTCATTAGTATGATGAACATGATCGATTAGCTATACTAACTGTAAGAAAAAACACAAAAACATGATCGATTAGCTATACTAACTATAAGAAAAAACACAATCAATTGATTAGCTATACTAACTGTAAGAAAAAACACAAATTTCAATCGATTAGCTATACTAACATAAGAAAAGACATAAATTTCAATCAATTAGCTATAAAATGTAGACAATAAAATGAAACAAGAGGGAACACGGGGAAGAGGAAACCACTCACCTTACTTTCTCAATGGCTCCAGCTCTGCTCTTCGCCAAAAAGATCAGATGCAATCTCCTGACTAAGCTTCAGGATTTCATAAGAGACTTGGATCGCCTGCACAACATAATTGGTGAATGACTAAGTTCAAGGGTATATAACCATTGACCTACGTAAGGAATCATGTTGGACCTCAAGGATGCTAACTAGTATTAGACAATTAATTCAGGGCATACCACATAATCTGAGTAAAACATAGAAACCAAAAAAGCAACTTGACTAAAACTACGCATGAAAAGTAAGTAATTACCTCTCTAAGCTGAAGCAGTTGTTCTCGGGTGAACCTCAAAAGCTCACGACCTTCAAACCGTGTGTCTCCTCTCTATAAAACATATACAAGAGTCATTAAACTTCAACCTCAGAATTCAAAGCGACAGATGAAAAAAAAGGATTAGATTTTGAACGAGTGAGCTCAAAACAATAAAATGTATCCAAACTATAAAAATCCAAACTCTATCCATAAACCAATTCAATACCACAAAAACAAATCCAACCATCTCAAAATTTATTGCTCAACTAACTTAAAAGAACGTGGTAACATTGAAAAATCAACAGACAACAAAAGAAAAACAGATGATTTCAATTGATTAGTTATACTAACTATAAGAAAAAACACAAATTTCAATCGATACATTATCAAATTTGGGGAAAAAAATTTGTCCCACAACAATCAAACACATATAGAAACTATATTGACTATATTGAAACAAATTTCAACCGATACATTATCACATTTGGGGAAAAAAAACACAACCACAACAATTCAAACAAACAATTGCATGCATCGATTGAGAGAGAGAGAGAGAGAGAGAGAAATCGATTGGGTTCAATCAAAATTTTGGGGAAAATTTTTGAAATAGATTTGGGGAAAACCTCAATTGTGTGGAGACAGAGAGAGAAAGAGAGAGAGAGAGAGAGAGAGAGAGAAGCTACCAGAGTCGTCGCCGGTGGGAGAAGCTGCCGGAGTCGTCGATCCTCGCCGGTGGGAGAAGCTACCGGAGTCGATATCGTTTGAGAGAGAGAGATACTCGCCGGTGGGTATCGAGAGTCGATAATGTCGAGATTTTTTTCTTTTAGGTAGGTGAGTAGTAAAAAAAAGTATTACAAAAATCAGTAAAAAAAGTATAAAGAAATGGATTATTAAAAAAAGGAAGTATTGTTTTGATTAAATATAGGAAGTATACAAAAGAAGAAATATAGAAAAAGTTTGATAAGGAAATTTTGGTTTTTTCTGTATTAAGGGTATAACTGAGTTTTTCTGTATTCTAAAACCTATTCTACCAAACTCCAAAAAAAAAAGCATAGTGGGACAAATTGAAGTAAAAATGTCCTTTTAAATCAATTATCCTTTTTTTTTCATGTGTTACATATACTTTTTGACATCATTCTAAGAACTTGTCCGAATGTCTTTTCTTCCTTTTAAGACAATGGAGATGATTCGAAGGAGTATGACGTCAGCCCTAGTAAAGATTGGGAAACGCGAATACGGACGGTTGGAGTGTGACGTAGCATTGTCAGCCTCACCCACCAAACTCGGCCATAGACCTCTTTTCCAGTTTCCACTAAACTTGTCTCACGTACATTTTCGATATATATGTTACAAGAGTGTCAACTGTATTTATACGTATAACTGGTTACATATGTGTTTTCTAATGGAGATATACATGTCGAGATTTAAAGGTTTTGTGGTATTTTGCCGACACGGATGTTGATAGGCTGTGGGTGGTGTGTGTGACCACCAATTTATTTTTATTTTTTAAGAAAAAATTTAATATAAATAAGTAAAAATTGTGATAAGTGGTACGTAGGCTCGGATCAAATAGTGATGGAGAGAGAAGAAAACGACTGAAAGAAACTTGAGGGTTCCTCAAAATCACTATGTGGTATATATCGTAATTCCCTACATGGGCTCGAGAGGTACTGAAAAAATATAGAACTTTTTAATAAATTGTATTTTTCATTCCACTTTAGCAATTTAAAAACAAATGAAGAAAACGCTCCTTTGGCAGCCCTTGTCCAGTTGTCTCCCTTATATATTTTTTTTTCATACAATCGTGCAAATTGGTAATTCCCACAAGAACAAAAGTTAGACAACCTTAAATATAGATATAATATTTTTTCTTACCCTAACTTATTTAGCCCTCCTGTAGAGTTTGTGGTTCAGCTCAATTTAATTCTCTTTCATTTAGAACAAAATCACATACTAAAATACATGCGAGCAAGGCATATATATAGATTTTTTCAATATCTGGTATCTTAAGATTAAACGAACTAATATATGATAGCATATTTTAGTGTTGCATGATGTTGTGTGTCACGCCCAGCATAATAGATATTTTAAAAGAAAATAATGTTTAGACTTCGGATAAATTTCATATAAACTAATAACACCCACAATACTACTAAACAACTAAGAGATTCAACGGCATGTCGATTGCATGCATTTTGGAAAAAGGTCTATAGGAAATTATAATCTTTGATGGAGAAAGAAATAGTTCTAATTAATTACACTAGTTAGTTGATGATCCAAGAGGACTAAGGTATCTAGAAATAATTCTAAATTTCTTACTAACTAATGGTCTAATTAGAGGACTAATTATAGCTAGACTTTCACAGTTTTACGGAAGAAAAATAATTTCGTAAGTATTATTGTTATAAATAATTAAAGGAATTGAAAATAGCAGATAGAAAGAGTAAATGCTTCTGCCTTCTTGTGTGAGATATACGCAATACGCATAAACGCACAAACATTTACGTATATTTCTTTTTGAGTGGTGGGCTGTTTTTTTTTTTTTTGGATGCTATTCCTCTTCCAGCATCTACATGTTGGCCGATCTAGCAAATCTTTTGAGGGGGTGCAAAAAAAATCTAAAAGTGTTCTTGTGGGGATTTGAACCCTTGAACTCAAAGAGTGTGTGGTGCATCATTGACTATCAGACTACTTACATCACAAATAAATACATATAAACTAAGTTTTTTATATTTTTATCTGCTCCACTTGCACCTAGCCCTGAGACGGATCCGGATATCCGGCCTTTTTGGGCATATCCGGATCCAGATCCAGCAGATATACAATTATATTATCCGAATCCGGCTCCGTTATTTTGGATATCCGGTCGGCGGATACCCGACTAAAATTAGAATATCCGCAGATACCCGACAAAGTATCCGGTTTATAAAAAAACTATAAATCAAATTGGGCCTCCAAACATATATTAAAAGCCCATTTACGGAATGAATAAAGAAAGTGTAGAGGCAGACTTATTTATAGATGCATTTAAGTGTGAAAAGTCTTTTCCCAAGCGATGTGGGATGAAGCTAAAAGGAAAAGACAAAAAATATTGAATCCCACATCGCCCAACACTTAAAATTTACTCCCCAAGCCCTCCTATATATATGTGTTAATACTCGAAGGTCAAATTATATTGGGTTGAGTGGGTAAACCGGATTTCCGGATATCCGGTTGGTTAAAACTATTTTATCCGGATCCGTATCCGGTTTAGGCGGATTTGAATTTTAGTTATCCGGATCTGTATTCGGTTGGACCGGATATCCGGTTTTCGGAGCGGATTGGACCAGATACCGGATGTCGGATACTAAGTCCCAGGGCTACTTGCACCCCCTCTAATGAACGTGGGTCCGCCCCTTGTTACTATGTTAGTGCTCTCGTCTTTCTTTCCTCACTTTAGTTTCCATTATGTATGTAACATTGTTTATATAGATTATACATATTATACTAAACAATTCAACCATATTAATCGAATAATCGTATAAACTCACAACAGAGAGATGTTGCAACTGAAAAATTATATACACACGTGTATCATAATAGTATGCATGATGTGCCTAATGACAAATTGTAGTAACGATTTTCCAAAACTTATGTAATCCATTGGTATCAGGACTGATTGGTATAATAAATAAGCTATTTAGGCTTTTAATGGAGCACTCAGAGTAGAGTGGATCTTGTACGTCCATTCAACAATCTTTGTGCCAAGAATGGTTGACTTTTTTCTTCCAGTTGAAGTATCGGACTGGCTACATGGTGCGTGCAAGTATGTGTCTTTGAAAAAAAAAAACAAAAACTGAAGATTTTTTTTATAAATTAATCAAACAGGTAATACAATTTTATTTTAAGTAATTAATAAACATTTTGGTCATATAAAGTGATAGGAAATTAAATATTATATATTCAATAATTATTATTTCAATACTTTAATGATTATAATACCAACCCAATTTTTGTATAATTCCACACCGTTTGTTTAACATATTTCGTATGTTCCATATTCACGATATATATTATATATTATTCTTTTTTCGTTTCGTCCGAATCCATTAATTGATCTACAATGTCGGTTTTGATGTAATTATATATTCTAGAACCTTAGCCTACCGAGGGGAAGCACATACGAAGCTTATAGCTACTAGAGCAAAGAGTGTGCACTAAAACTCATGTATAAAGAGGGTCTTATCAATACCTGTACGTACCGATGGTCATAGTCTCTGGATATATGTGGGAGTTAACAGCTATAAGAGAGGTGATCATAGTAATAATGAATCTATGATGCTGTAAATTAAATGGTGATAATTAATGTCGCTCGAGAGTCAAAATTGGATAAAAATTACTAAGGCTAACTAAGTACTCGTCCTGTTGTCCTACCATAACCTATATATATACGTACATAAATCTAAAACGAAAAAAGATATATAACAAAAGAGTTATAATGATTACTTCTTGGTCGGAATCTCCCGGATGTTTTATATGCTAGCTCAGAGTAATCATTGAACTGTATTTTTTTCTGAGCTATAATTTGAATTAATTAGTATTAGTCATAACAACTGCTCTAGAAGTGAGCACGTCACTGTTTTAAAGCAACCTAAAACTGTCGAATTCCTAAATCAGAACACTTATAGAATAATAGAATGATGCCAAAATATAATAATATAATCTTTGAAAGTTTTAATATGTATTAGGAAGTATTATTTCTTAAGAGATCCAAACAGGCCATATAAGACTATAAGAGTCTCTGTTCTTTCTTCAAAAAACGATTCTGGACCTTTAAGAAGAAAAGATGATAATAGATCATACACGCTCTTATATATATGGATACAGTCAGTATATATATATAACCAACCTTAATAACGCTCAATATTCCAGGATTTTCCAGCCAAATTAGTTTTTTTCTCGATCTAAATAATTTTAGAGAGATAAAAGGGAAAACTAAAAATTGAAGAAACTATATGGAAGAGAAGGTGAGACATCGATATCACACGGTCATGGAGATCAGATGAGGTACATAAGAAAATTAAACATATATATACATATATAGACACACACACGCATCCTCTTCTGTCTTGTTTTTGGATTGTTTACACGTACGTATGCATGCTGTATGCAATTACGTTCACGCACATGTGCTTGTATAAAGTTTAAACTAAAGCTACACATATAGAATTAATTATATACACACGTATAGCGGTATAGTAATCATGCTTGTTTTTTGTACAGTATAGAATTTTTTGATAAAGATGTTTTGTGTAGAATTAATGCATCTAAATACCTCGCTTAAAATTTCTATATATATATAGAATTAATGCATATGTATGTGTGTCATGTTTTTGTTAGATAGACAAGCAAAACATAAATTTTATAATATACTTAAAATGTTAAAGAGTATATAATTGAATTTAATGTCATCTTTGAATCAACATATAAATGGGTTAGTTTGTGAGAAATTAAAAAAAATAAAAATAATAATCAGTTAGTTAGTTCCGATGGAATTGAAATTTATACGTAAGATGTAAAAGTAGATAGACAGTTGTAGAAAGAAACAAAAGGAGGAGAGACAGAGATACGAAGGTAGAGGAGCAGACATGAATTATGCATAAATATAGATTATATATAGATCATATCAAAAGAAAAAAAATGTAGTATAAAAATAGATTAGATAGGGTCCAAACACAAACAATGAATGATGAATGCTAGGGTTCCGGATGCAACGTGATTATGTCGCTAGCCGTAGTGACAGTTCATGAGAGGACAACTTTTATGTTGTTTCTTCCTCTCTCTCTCCTTCTATGCAATAATTTATAGCACCAAAAGTAAATTAAATCAACCGTAAGTTTTTCTTCCATAAAATTTGCTTACCTATACACTATACATTTTTTATCTTCAGAATAAATCAAATAAAAAGTTTGAAAATGAGGATTAAGAGAGTCTTGAATGGTCGATCAAGGTAAGGAGAGTGACCGCTCAAGCCTCAAGTCAATTGCCGTCTAAGTTGTCTTTTGCTTCGATCGGTCAACAAGATGAGAGAGTATTCAGATTCACGATTAACACGGAGGATTACTGGTCAAGTTTTTTGGTTCACTACTTGGTTCTGATTTTTTATCCATAGGTCTTTATTTGGAACTATTCTTTGATATATTTACGATGGAGCGGTCATGGTAAAACATCTTTTTTAATTTGGCATCGGACTTGAGCTTGGTTTCATTCGATTGAACTAACTTTGTTTAGATATTTCTCGACCAAACTGTGTTTGCTTATAAGTTGTATATAGGGACTATTGTCACATGGGTTATACATGCCAATGTTATTATTCCTTTCAGTTACCTCTCCATCCAACATGGACGGTACATGGCTTTCAATGCTCTCTCTCTCTCTCTCTCTCTCTCTCTCTCTCTCTCTCTCTCTCTCTATGTCATGTATATATCATATATGTATGCTAATTATTTATCTTCGTTTAATTTATTCATAACCAGAATTAATATAACCATCAAATCAAAATTAAATAGTGTAAATGGTTCTCGTAATCTAAAACGTGTATTTATAATTATGTTCATGTTAAGCTGTCTGTACCATTGAGACGAGACACATAACGAAACTTCTATAACAACATTACATATTTACATATATAAAATTCAACGAGTGTTATAATCTAGAATAAATTGTATTTATTTACTACCAAAGTAGAAAATTGAAACCTTGTTCAATCTGATGCATGATGTTTTTAATATGTCTTAGGAAATCTAATTGATTATTAATAAAATGGAAATATTGACCAATCGTGCTTGTTACAATGGAGAATTG
>NC_025691.1:19745809-19792257 GCF_000633955.1 Camelina sativa
TATATATATATATATATATATATATATATATATATATATATATATATTGGCTATATATAGCCATTTTAGAGAAGTATTTACAAAAATGATGTGGTTAAAAATTAGTAAACAAATAGATAACTATTTTGCATTTATATAGTTTTGTCTAATAATTAATATGATATAATACACATTAGTGTCACCGATCAACTAAAATACTATTGCTCCGTCTTTTTAAGTACATATATCACTTATTTACAATTTTATCACCACACTATTTTTACGAATATAATCCAATTTAGACTATTAAGTGCATAGATCTATATTTTAATAGCGATTTTTTAAATAATGCAGAGAATTTTAAAATAAAAATGGGAAATAACCAATGTTGAAGAAAGCACTAGGCGGTATATGGGCGGTGACTCAGCGCCTAACACCTAGAACGCTTAATCGGAGTCTAGACGGTTTTTAGACGGTTTATGCATTTAAAACATAAAACATTATATATAAAAAATTATATAAAAATATATGTTAGAAAAATAAAAAAATTGTAAATTATAAACAAAAGTAAGAAATTACATTTATTTAAGTTATATTAACAACATATAAATGTTTATAATTACATATACAGATATAAAACTTAATAATTTAAATATATGTAGTTAAAAATCAAAAATAAATATTAAAATAAAATTTATGTAATTTTAAGCGGTCCATGCGGTCATCTAGGCGTCTGCTGAGCGCTTAGTGCCTAAACGATGCCTAGGTGGCTGCCTAGACTGCTTTCTTGAACACTGGAAATAACCAATAAGAAAATATGGGTCGAAGAGTGTTGATACACTTACCATGTATAAAACTTGGAGGGGCCAAATGAAAAGCATATAAATTATTCGGGGCAAAATATCAAGGAAATCTAAAGCAAGGTGGAGAAAATAAAGATAAAAGAAAGAGGAAAGAAGCAGAAGTGGAGCTGCAAAGGCAGTGAGGCAATCATTGCTGGTGAATGTGGATGGGAGCCCACTTTTTTCTTTTAATTATTTGTTTTCCTTTTTTCTTAATTTGTTTCCCATTTCTTATATTATTTCTCCATTTTGTATACATTTTTTCTACTCAAGTGTTTTATTCTTATATATATATGAGATGAGTTGGAAAATAATGCATAGTAAACTTAAAAGTACTGTATTCAATACTATAAAGTAGGGATATTTAATCCTTACTTTGATTTGGTTTCGTTTCAATCCCTACATTGATTTGGTTTCGTTTCGAATAGTTATACTTAAATTTGAATTTAATATAGTATGTATTGTTTATGATTCTTTGAATTCGAGATATAAATCAGTTATAGTTTAAGAAAACCTTTATGTGTGTGTGTGTGTTTTATTTTTTTTTGACATTCAATATAAGATGACCTTTGTTAACGCGCAGTAATGTTTGAAATAGGGTTCGTGATTGATGGTAAAATTTGTAGATTACTAGATTCAATCAAAAGGAGAAAATAAAAAATGAAAGAAATTTGAGAAAAGATAAAAATAATTTGACTTGACTAGAAGAGGGGTCCATAAGGGAGGGGATGAGGCTATGGTCGCTGTCTTTAGAGAGTGAATGATGCAGAGGACACGCACGTGGAGTCTGTTTCATCCTACTGTCCATCTCTTATTTAATTTAAGACTTATTTCTTATTCGAGAAAAATGTTAATTAAATCATCAACTTACATAAAAACCGTTAATTAAACTCTAAAATTTCTCTAAAGTCATTTAAATCATCCAATTGTGTTGACAAATTTAATTAAACATCACATTTTATAAAAAACACCAATTAATACATTACAAAAAATTGGGTAACAGAAGAATTAACCTCCGTTTAACATTATTAACATCTGTTAAATTTAACCCGTTAGACTAATTAAAAAAAACTCGAAATCCCCAAATCATTCGATTCCTAATTTTACAAACCCTAAAAATCGATTTCGCATCATCCTCTCTTCACCTTCTCTTCTTCACGATTTTGAGATATGAGTTGCAAATTTGGACAATCAAATTGTGAGAACAGAGGACGGGGTTGCCATGATTTTCCGAGAAAGTGTCATTGCGGTTTAGACCCAGAAAGACCTTACTTTCGTTGTCCAACCAGAGGAGATGTAAGTAACTAATTTTGTAATGAATTTGTGTTTTTTAGCTTTCTTTGATAAAAGTTAATCAATTAACAATTGTAGGAGCATTTGTTTAAGTGGGTGGAAGAAGTTGTGTACGAAGAGGTTATAGAAGCATTGCCGAAAATCTCCATTATTAACAATGAGATAAGCAATGCAAGATCTGAGGTTGCTGTCGAAATTGATGGGTTAAAGACTCAGATTGAAGAATTGAAGGAAGATGCAATGTTTAGCAAAAGAGAACTTAATAAATGGAAATTGATGATATTGTAGTTGGTGTGCCTTTGTGTTACTGTAATTGTCATTGTAATTCTAATGTGTAAAACCTCAAAAGGAACATTTGTTCTTGGTTACTAGTGTCTTTGTGTTTTGTCTTTGGTGTAGGATCTCATCGGTTGTAGTTGTGTGTCTTTGTATTGTGTCTTTGGTAATGAATAAATTTGGTTTGGCTATGAGTTTCACAAAACAAAAAGGAGGTTGAAAACAAAAAGCATTCATAATGAAAACATTTAGTTCACACAACTAGTTGAACCATAACATCGATCCACGTTCAACACACTGAACCAAAGAAGACAAAAACAAACAAACCTAATGAAAAACATTTGGTTCACACAACAACAAACATCATTCATGAACACTCAAACCAAACAAAGTAACAATTTATTCATAAAGATAATCTAGGAGGAACACTGAAACCATGATCCATATCGACCAAGTCCTTGCTCTTCTTGTCCTTGGGATCCTTGTTGAGCTTGTGACCCAACCGCTGGTCCTTGGGATCCTTGTTGAGCTTGTGACCCAACCCTTGGCTCTTGTGGTTCTTGGTTTTTCCTTGGTCGACCTCTTGGTCTCTTTGGTGCACTTGAAACCACAATAGGATTTTTGCAGCCATGCTTGTTGTGCCTTTGTTGGAAGCTGTTAGAGCATGTCATGACCCTCTTTTCCCGTGACATCTTATTTGACAAAGATGAAGATTCATTTCTTCCTTTCCTCCTTGCATAGTTAGACGGCCTTCCTGGGTTCCCTCTTCTCCATGGTGGTGGCAATACAGCCAGTCTATTCAATCTAGGCCACAATTGCATCCCTTGGACAGGCTTAATACCATCCTTATATGTCTCTCTCCACCTTATCCTTGTGTAACAAGCATCCACATAGTCCTCCACCTTTTCTCTCTTTCCTATTATCACACATGCAACATGAACACAAGGGATTCCAACCATTTGCCACTTCCTGCAACCACAAGTTCTCTCATTCATATCAACACTATAGCCAACACCATTCTGATATACCTCATGAATGTTGTGTCTTGCCATATATCTCTGACAAGCTCCTGCCCCAACTATCATTTTTTCAATCTCCGCATGAGCTCTCTTTGTGAACCGTGTCTTCATCCGGTCAGCTATGACAAAGCGCTTTGCATTTCTAACCATGCATTGCCTCCTTATGTCCTCTAGCATATCCAATAAAGGCTTCTTCCTTGCCTGTCTTATAGTTCTATTAAAAGACTCACTTAGATTGTTGAGGTTGTCATTGCAGAGAGTACCAATCCTAAAGAAAGCTCTGCTCCAGGTAAGTGGATTAGTAAGCTGCAGGGATGCGTAAGCTTGAGGATTGTAGGTCTTTAGCTCTGCCATACGATCATTAAACTCTCCAGTGGTGTAGCTGCGTGCTATTTTCCAAAAAATCCGTTGTAGTTGTTGATTGTGGCTGTCTCTTTTCCAGTTCTCCATTATGTGTTTAGCACACTGTCGATGCTCAACATGTGGCAGAACGCTATGGATAGCTTTGACCAAGCCCTGAAAAAAGTAACATTTGTTAGACCTATCATCGATTGTATACTATAAATAACACTTTAAATATACTAATAGTAGACTCACCGATTGTTTATCTAAAATGAGGGCGATATTCCTCATTGTATGAAGACCCAAACTTGCAGCAAGAAGTCTCACAAACCAATCCCAATTATCATCATTTTCTATTTCTACAACTGCCCAAGCAAGAGGAACAATTCTATTATCTCCATCTCTACCAACAGTAGCTAGAACATGACCTTTTATATCCCACTTTAGGAATGCTCCATCCAATCCTATGATAGGTCTACATGTTTCTTTCCAAGATTCTTTCTGTGATTTAAAACAAATATATAACCTAAAGAACCTCTGCTTGCTTCCAACTACCGGCCCTGGGATTGTCTCAATATCAAATTCGGACTCTTTGTTTTGCTGCAAAACTTCTGCTTGATAATCCCATATACGCGCAAACTGGGATTCATGACTAGCTCTTTTTGCTTTCATAACTTTAGTCTTTGCCTTTGCACATTGGTCTGGAGTCACCTCCAACTTATACTCTCTTTGTACCTCAGCAGTCATCTCGTATTTAGTAATCTTTGGATTCAATCTCAGCCTTTCCTCAAACAAAAAAGCAATTGTAGACCGATTCAACATCTTCGAATAGCCTGACCTCACATATATATGCTCATTGACATATACTTCTATCTTCATCTTATGCTTCCTCTTCTCATATGAACAATAGACTCTCCAAGGACATCTCAAACCATCATCATCCACATAACAACACTTCGCACCAACTATCAAAGCTTGAGACCTATAGAGTTTAATATCGTACCTTGTCTTTACGAGTACATCAACAAGGCAAGCTTGAATTCTTCAGGAGAGTTGTACGTTTTCTCCACTGCTAACAAACCCTCTGGATCGTCATTATCTCTACGACCTCCATCTTCTTTGTCTTGGACCTCGTCTTCGTCATCAGATGACAAAGGATCTGGAATTTTGTCATCGTCCCATATATCATCACCGCTGTCGGAATCAGAACCATCTTCTATTCCTCTAACAACCTCTGGGAAGTCGTCTGCAATGTTTGCGTTAACATCTTCTTCCACACCCTGCATTTCGTTATCTTCACCACCAACTCCATCATCAACATCATCGAAGTCGTCATCATCATACGCCACACAGTCATCTTCACTGTCGTGCTCCACTTCATGCTCCAATTCAGCCTCAATAGCCTCGTCTTCACCGCTTCTTTTCTTCTGTTTTCGACGTCGTTTTTTAGCTTAACCTTTATCACCGGCCTCTGATACAACTTTTTGAGCACCAAATCCTTCTCTGACCTCAACCTCTACAGCTCCAATTCCTTCGACATCAGCCTCCGAAGCTCCAACTACTTTGATTACCTCAACCTCTACAGCTCCAATTCCTTCGACATCAGCCTCCGAAGCTCCAAATCCTTCGACTACCTCAACCTCTACAGCTCCAACTCCTTCGACCTCAGCCTCCGAAGCATCAAATCCTTCTCCGACCTCAACCTCTACAGCTCCAACTCCGTCGACCTCAGCCTCCAAAGGTCCAAATCCTCCGACCTCGTCCTCTAGAGCTTCATACATAATTAGACTATTTGATTCATCTCGCGGTGGATCTTCAACTCTTTCTCCAACAAACGAAATCACACCCTTGTTTTTAACTTTCGGCATCAAATCGATTTTTAGGGTTTGTAAAATTAGGGATCGAATGATTTGGGGATTTCGAGTTTTTTTTAATTAGTCTAACGAGTTAAATTTAACAGATGTTAACGGTGTTAAACGGAGGTTAGTTCTTTTGTTACCCAATTTTTCGGGATGTGTTAATTGGTGTTTTTTATAAAATGTGATGTTTAATTAGATTTGTCAACACAATTGGATGATTTAAATGGCCTTAGGGAAAATTCAAGATTTAATTGGCGTTTTTGTGTAAGTTCATGATTTAATTGTTATTTTTCCCTTTCTTTTTCTTAATGCATTTTTTTAATATATAGTTTTTGTTGTCAAATTTGTATTTTACAACCTTAAAAGCATATTTAGACAGATAGACTGATGTATAATAACGGAAAACCTTGATCATCCAGAAAATGTTATGTCCCACGGGACTATTAAACTATTATTGTCTTTCCAACATTTATATCATCACATGTTAATTTTATATATTTAAAATCGTTTCTAACAAACTAAGTTTATTTTTACAATCTAATAAATTTATAGGAGTGGATCAATATAAAACCATTATAATAAAGACCTAAACTGTCCTTAAATTGTTTAGAGTTGATCATCATGGACTAACCAGGATGTTGGGATCCAAGTATAGTTGTTGAAAAATATTAGATTCTAAAATAAAATATTAATTAGTAAAATTTTGTGGTCCTAAAACCTTGTTTGAAGAGGAGAAATAGGGAGTCATATGTACATAAATAGATATGCCAGTGGAGAAAATGACTTGAAAAGAATTAATGACTGATTAATTAGTCGGCACGGCTGACTTTGAAGTTCCTAAAATCTTCTGATCATTCTTTTCAAATTGTAATTGTTATTCTTTGCAATGCCAAAGCTGCAATCCGTTACAGCTGATTTTTGTTTTTTAACCGGAGAAAATTTGGAATCTAATGTATACAGTACATTGTGCTATGCGCAAAATTTCTGGTAGTTAGGCCAGGTTAGACTAGTCAATGTTGTTAAAAAGATTTATCTTATTAACTTTAGACGCAACACTAAGAATTTCGTTTAAATTAAAAAAATGATATTTAATACTTTGTCATAAAAAATACATTACATCTTAGGTTTGAATGGATTTTTATCATTTGTATTATTGTTTTGAATTTTTTTCTAATTAAGTTGAAAAATAGTAAATTTTCTTAGTTACTAACAAGCATTACTTTAAAATTTTCTAACATAGAAATTAAGTAAGATGAAATTTTCTTAAATTCTATAAATCTATTTGTATTATGTAAGAATTCCATAGAACATATCTCGGAGACACCAAATCTCGAAACTAATGTGTTAAGTTTTTTTATAGCTTTTCTCCACATATGAACAAATATGATAAACATATTACCAGGCAAATTGTTGCTCTATCTACATTCTCCCTGTTGGTTGTTTATATATATATATATATATATATATATATATAAACTTGATTTCTACTAGAAAATACATCTAATTTTTTTTTTTTAATATATAATCTTCATAATACATCGACTATACTTTTTACAAAAAAAAAAATCTTAAACGTGTATGTTAGCATATCATCTATATTCTATGTAATTTATGGTGAAAATTTACAAAATGAAGAAGTCTCTAAACTCCTATGGATGTATATATGTAAACAAAATAATACTAGTATATTGAACTGCCTATATGAATAATCATCACATTAGAAATGAAACTTCTTCATCACTACTTATAAAACTTTCGTAAATTTGTTATTAAAAAAAATCAAATGTTCTGTCCACATCAAAGTATCAAAAATAATTTTCTAAATTTAGTGCTACATCTTTTAACGACAATTGTATGTCAATGAGATAATACCAATGGTGGAAACAAAAGAGAAGCATTACAAATTTGCTTTTATATACAAATCTATAAAGGACTATATAAGATTTTTTTATCTTGCGTATAAGTTATACCGTATAATATAGTCTTTTAAATAATAATAATATTAATATCAAACTGGTAACTCATTCAAGACGAGAAAAATAGAAAATCCATCTGTCTCATAAAAAAGCAGTTGGATTCTATTATATCATGTGGATCTCGTGAACTACCATAGAGCCAAAGGATTAATCACTGTCAATAATAATTCTATCTATTTATTATTCTGTTGTCACATATGTACAAAATATCGTATGTAAAACTTCTGAGTTCTGTCTGAATCGCTGAAATTTTCGCTAAATGTGCGCAATTAATTTCCCCGATCGCTTGAAGTTAACAGTTACGACGAAAACACTCTGACGTCAGTTTTTAAATTATTGGAAAGAATGAAAAAGAGTGTTCGATAGATATCGAATAGGGTTGTATTATTACTAATCAAACACAATAAATACGTACGAACATNAACAAAAGAGAAGCATTACAAATTTGCTTTTATATACAAATCTATAAAGGACTATATAAGATTTTTTTATCTTGCGTATAAGTTATACCGTATAATATAGTCTTTTAAATAATAATAATATTAATATCAAACTGGTAACTCATTCAAGACGAGAAAAATAGAAAATCCATCTGTCTCATAAAAAAGCAGTTGGATTCTATTATATCATGTGGATCTCGTGAACTACCATAGAGCCAAAGGATTAATCACTGTCAATAATAATTCTATCTATTTATTATTCTGTTGTCACATATGTACAAAATATCGTATGTAAAACTTCTGAGTTCTGTCTGAATCGCTGAAATTTTCGCTAAATGTGCGCAATTAATTTCCCCGATCGCTTGAAGTTAACAGTTACGACGAAAACACTCTGACGTCAGTTTTTAAATTATTGGAAAGAATGAAAAAGAGTGTTCGATAGATATCGAATAGGGTTGTATTATTACTAATCAAACACAATAAATACGTACGAACATCACCGTTTATTTTCTCACTCATTTTGATCACTGTACGTTTACGTAACACACCACACACCCCCAAAAATAAAAGAAAAAACACATCTTATATTTGAATATTTTGTACAGATTGGAGAACCACGTAGCCCCATCTCTTTTATTTCCAAAAATGACGAGAAATTCTCAAAGGGAATAGTTTATAATGTAAATAAAATTCCATAAATAAAAAAAACAAAAGATATAAAGCAGCAAGAAAAAAAAATTAAAATAAAAGTCCATGCTTTCATATTCATTGCTTTAATCTCTCTATCTCTCTCTCTCTCTCAGACATAGACACACAGCTAAGCTTCCCATCTGAAAGGAGTTTCATGTCCTTAAGGACCATATTATAACCTCTCTCTATCTCTCTCTCTCTAAAAAGAAGCAGCAAAAAAACAGAGATTTATAGAGAGAGAGATTACTATGGCTCACATAAAGATCTAACAGAGACAGTGGTATAGTCCCACTTCCCCACCACCTAAGCTTCGATCATCATCATCATCATGGATCCGGATCCGGACCATAACCCGAATCATCGGCCCAACTTCCCTCTCCAGCTTCTTGATTCTTCTTCCTCCTCTTCCACTTCCTTAGCCATCATCCCTGCTTCTTCCGAACTTAGCTCCGAGCCTAAGAAGCCTCCTCCTAAGCGAACCTCTACCAAGGACCGACACACCAAAGTCGAAGGCCGAGGCCGTCGGATCCGTATGCCTGCCATGTGCGCTGCTCGTGTCTTTCAGCTCACACGTGAGCTTGGCCATAAGTCCGACGGTGAAACCATCGAGTGGCTACTCCAACAAGCTGAGCCGGCGGTTATAGCCGCTACAGGGACTGGAACCATTCCGGCTAACTTCACTTCTTTAAACATCTCACTTCGTAGCTCAAGATCCTCTCTCTCTGCTGCTCATCTTCGTACAACTCCTAGTAGCTATTACTTCCATTCTCCGCATCAGTCCATAACTCATCTTCAGCATCATCATCAGCAACAGGTTCGTCCCAAGAACGAGTCACATTCTTCGTCTTCTTCTTCTTCACAGCTCTTAGAACACAACCAAATGGGGAACTATCTAGTACAATCAACTGCTGGATCTTTGCCTACGAGCCAGAGTCCTGCCACGGCGCCGTTTTGGAGTAGTGGTGACAACACACAGAACCTATGGGCTTTTAATATCAATCCTCATCATTCCGGTGTTGTCTCCGGAGATGTTTATAACCCCAACGGTGGTGGTGGTGGCGGTGGAGGTGGAGGTGGTGGTGGCGGTGGTGTCCATCTTATGAATTTTGCAGCTCCGATTGCTTTGTTTTCCGGACAGCCTTTGGCGTCTGGTTATGGAGGAGGTGGCGGCGGTGGAGAAAATAGCCATTATGGAGTTTTAGCTGCGTTGAACGCTGCTTACCGACCGGTGGCGGAAACGGCGAACCATAACAACCAACAAAACCGCGACGGAGAGCATCATCACAACCATCAAGAAGATGGAAGCACCAGTCATCATTCCTAGGCAAACACACACAAACATATATATTCTGTGAGATTTATTTTTCTTTGGTCCTTTCGTTTTGTTTGTTTGTTCTTAACAAGCGTGTTTTTTTTTCGCATTGCTTTTTATTTTTTTCACTATTTCATATATTTTTTTCTTTCTAAATTCTAAGAGCTCTGATCGGATTTTATCTTTATTCTTCTTATTAATGTATTGAGTAAGTATGAACGTGATTATCGATATATCTTAGTATTTGGATTTTGCTATTAAGCTCTTTTCTTTGTTTTTTTTTTGTTTTCTAGAGGTTTTGGCCTCATTAAGTATTACATTTGTCTTGTCAAATGTTTTTCTCTCTTTGAGTGTGAGAGTTTTCTAATGAGACACACTACTTGATTAGGGTTTTTGAACAAGTTTTCTATAATGTGTCTTATATTATTGTATACTAGTAGTTGCTCCGTGCGTAGCACAGATTTAGTTTACATTGTTTTTGGATATTTTTTTTTTTGTAATTTTGGAGATTGTTAGTTAAAAAAATATTAATTAAATAAAAATATCATGTAAGATTTGAGATACTGTATCAGAATTAGTAAAATGTGTATCTTTCTATTTATAAAACAAATTGTTGTTAAGAGCATATGGAAAATTTATTATTTAATTGGATAATAAATACACTAATCTTTATATCAATTAGATAAATGTGATTTATACTTTCTCCGGTTTTTTACTTATCGTTTAAGGTTTTCTCACACAAATAAAAAAGACTATTAAATTGTCTATTTTACCTTTTATTAATATATTTTATAAATATTTCATTGGTTAATTCTTTAAAACAGCAGGGATGAAACAGGGATATTCACCCAACATTTTCATTGAAAACCTAAAACGACAACTAAATTAAATCAGAGGGAGAATTTCATTGTTATAGGAGTCACATGAACTATGTGAGAGTTATAGATATGCAATCATTACATATTTATATATTTTCTTATATATGTAATATTTCTAAATACTATTATTAATCATTCATTGCATTACTATAAATATTATGAAAGTTACAAAAATGAGAGTTAGTATAAAATATGGGATTAATGAGATGGAATAGAAAAGTTAATAAAAAAAATATGCCAAGTTTATAAAAATACATTATTGTGAATTAATAACTAAATTGTCTATTGTTTTAAATATATATTCACTTCTTTCTTTAAACAGAAATATATAAAGTTATCTCTTTATCAAAAAAATATATATATTCAAATTCTCATTTAGTTATTTAGAAATTATATATATATATATATATATATATTAAAATATACTTTAGTTTATTTTAAATGGATTGGAAACAAAATAAAATAATGTAATATCAAGATCATGTGAATTATTTATATTAAAGTGTGGAAATAAAACAGCCAATTATTACTCGACATTATCCTATACAACCCAAATATTATAATCTTATATCTTTAAACTATTTAATCATCAAATTATTTGTTAATTGAAAAAATTTGTCACACTAAAAATTAAGAGAAACAAAATGACACTTGTGAAAGAAGAGAGCATCAAATGACAATCTTTTGGAGCTTTCTAAAAGAAAACTTTACTTTATTATTAGTGATATAATATAGTAAGGTTTCTTTCAACTCATACTCTAAGAATCTGACGCCCAACATAATTATATATTAAATTATTTTAAAATCAAATATACGTGAAATTATTTATTTTCTTTTATAAGTATTTTAAAATGATTGCATAAATCATAAAAAGATGAACAAAGTAAAAATAATTTACATTTGTGGGAAAAATATTCAAGACTTAGTAAGATAATATTTTTTTTCTAAAGTTAGTAACTTCCCAAAAATGGATGATCCGAACAACGATACTATTGTTACTAGTGTTTTGTTGTTCGTTGGAGATTGAATCGAGGATAAAATAAAAAGTAAATGTTTTAGTTTTTAGAAAATAAGGCAATGCATAAAATGATGGCATTCTTACAAATCAAACCTAAGTAATTATGTTCATAATTTAATTTTATATAAACATTTTTTCAAAAATTTAAACTAATTTACTTAAATAATACCATCCCATCATCTTACTTAATTTATATAATATTCAAACACATAAATTAAACCTAAAAATTCAAACATATAAATTTAATTTAATGTTGGTATAGTTCCAAGATGAAACCAATAACAACTGATATAAGGTGGCTCTAGATTCTTGGGGGCTGCATATGTTTATGATTAAAGAAAGGAGGAAGAAAATGTTGATGTTTTTTTTTTTTTTTATGGGCTTCTAATTAAATAGGTCCAAACTATAGTTAATTAGGTCAAAACAAAAAAAATACAGGTGTCAGAAATATAGTAAGCCAAGTGTCATCTACTTAGCAAAAGTTGAAAAAAACTTTCTGTAATTATATAAGATATCAGTAGGGCTAGTCAATAAGATATTATAAATTATCAATTAATCTCTTCGTTCATGGTTTAATTCTTTCGACTACATTGTCTCGGAGAGGTACATATTACGTTGGTTATCTCCTTTGATCTATTATTTTCTCATTATGAATCACATCTTGGTCTGATCAATATTGGCTGGTATATCAATGTTTGATGGTAATTAACTATAATAATACTTTGCTGACATGTTTAGTAATAAAATCATATTGTTCAAGTTAAGCATTAAAATGTGATTGGTTGGTTATTATAAGTGTGTTGATGACGAGTGGATATCCATTATCTTGTAGATATGATGACATATTAATGCCAGTAGGTCTTGCTATACGCATCGTTTGGGATGCGTTTAATATATTGAATTTATAGCCGTTGCATAATTTTTATGGCATTTATTTTGCGAGAATGCATGGTCTGTATAGTTCTATTTCGGATCAGCAATGAAACGTAAGATACAAGAAGTAGAACTTAAAAAAATATTTATAGATCCATATGGTCGGTACTCGCAACTAATTTGGTCTTGTACGTGCTACATTTGAAGACTCACGATTTTTAATCTCCGTATCAGTGAAACTTATTATCAACTTTAATTCTTGTTAAATGGAAACGTATATATATGCATACATAGAATTGTGTTTGTATGTCAGAGTTTTGTGAATTTCGGAGAGCCAAAAATATCACCAAGAATATTTCAGTCTGCTAAAAATTTTGAAGAAATATATTTATACTGTAAAGTTAAAACAATATGTCTAGAACGAAACTCTATTGAATGTAGATTTATGTTTCTGTGCATGCATATGTAATAAGCAAGTTAAAAAAAAACTCATGATGGTTAGAAAATTCCAGCTTTATCTTTTATTGGATGGATGAAACATCGATTATATGTAATCTATAATGGGGACATGGGATACATCGATTGAAGATGTAAAATTAGCCAGGAAATTTCATCATACGGAAAAATACATAAGCACATGTAACATGCGTAATAACCATATCGCTGCATCTTGTGTCGGTCTACATTATTTATTAGTTTTATGTTTACTATTTATGTACATACGGTCTTCCCATGCATAGGTATACATATATAGAGAAACGAATGTGTAATTGATCTAAGCTGTATATAAATCAGAGATATCAACGAGCATGGGAATTGAGGCGTTAATAATTTTAAAATAATACACACAGCTCATTTTATATATAATTAGTTAATATTCTGCTAATAGAGAAGCAAATTATTGTTCTATATAAAACCAGTATGTATATATATTGAAAACAATACTTGAAGTTTCCGTAGATCGGTGTGAACCATTCATTGACATCATAGGCCTGTCGGTTATATAATCTCATCCATATGTTATGTCAATGAATTTATCTGTTAAATAAAGGAAATTATCAAGCATTTTTACAGGAATATGCGATTTTTTTTTTTTATCTCAATAATATGACCGATAAGCTAAAAGTACATTAGATTTCACGGTGATAGAAAAATATATAGACACAGACACACAGATGATCTCATGAATCTTCTTTGATATTTGTATATTATTGTTTACGTATTACTTTTATACTAGATGATAAACATATAAGATACGAGAGTCATGAGTCTCATGACCGATCATTGTTTTTATGTCGGCGTTTTATTTTATAATAAAAAGAATAGGAAAGGGCACAAGTAGAAGTAGTAGTATAATCTGGCATTACCCAATAGGTCCAAAAGGAATTAAAATGTCTCTAAAGTATGCTTAAAATATAGATGTATGGATCTACGTAGTTATATATACCCCATATAGAAGAGTGTATTCGTTGTTCTTGATCTGGAAAAAGATTAGGTTATCATCATTCCATCACTTGCTTCTCTATTATGTTTAATCAGGCTACGCTAATACAATCATTCGTCATCTAATTCACGATAATCATTTTAAATATTTCTAGAAGAAATAATGATAAAAAGGCTACTGTAAAGGCATGAAATACCATATAGCATATCATTATCAATACTTAAAAGACATAAATTTCGAATACCAAAGAAAAGTCTTTATATGGTTTCAACCTTTTTCTGTTTCATGATTGATTATAAAAAAAAGTTTGCCAAAAAAAAAAAAAAAAAAAGATTGATAAGAAAAAAGAAAGCTACAGACGAATCCTTTATGCTCAGGCCCAGTTGGAATAATCCTCCAGCTCCATTAGTTGATATGAGGTAGATAGAAAACATGGTCTCCTGTAAGGCCCATCCATTTATTAGATTTTTTTGTAAGCCCATGTTGGATTAAGCTGACAAGAACGTCAAGACTCAAGTGTATATGGTCTTTTCCAAGGCACACAACCAAGGTCTAGACTCTAGAGAGTAATTAGAGACCAGACTTGGGAGATTGGACCATCGATCAAGATTAAGTTACTATTTTAAAAAAATTGTAGTAATATTCAAAGTTATAATAGTTTTTTTTTATAGAAACATATAAATTGATATAAGAAAAAAATCACAAGTAATAGTTCAAATTTCCAACAGATGTGGTTGGAAAGGAAATAAAATTATCCATAATAAAGTGTAAATTTTCGGTGCCTCTTTTTTACCCCAAAATTTTGAAAAGTACATAATAGATAAAAAAAAAGGTGAAGGGAGTGGTCATAAAAGTCCAAGAAGGGTCTCTGTAAGTGAAACCTGGCCTCCACTTTTGTTGTTTCTACTTCTACTGTGAGAGAAAGAGAGAAGAAAAAAAAAAGAAAAGGGGAAAGCTTTAGAAGTTGGAAGAGTTCAACTGGAGAGTAATAATAATGCCTTCAAATTCTGGAGATGATAATGTTCTTCAAGTTCTCATCAAGAACTTTGATGTCCTTGCTCTGTAAATCCCTCTCTCCCTGTTCTTTTATTCCCCTTTACAGATCCTATCTTGATTTGTTTTGTGTGTGTTATTTAGATCCTATCTTGGTTCCTTAGTTTTATTTCTACTAAGTTTAGCTACATTTTCTACTAGATAAGTTTTGAAAAATGAAACCCTCTTTTAGATTAGACTAATTTATGAAGTTTTTGTGGTGTTCTTGCTTTTGCAGCCCATTGGTTACTCTTGTCTACCCTCTGTAAGTGAAACCTTTCCCTCTCTCGCTCTCTCATATGATTTGTGTTAAAATTTGTTTGATATGGCTAATTTAACTGTTACCAAAAACTCACTTTCTAGGCCAATCTTTCGTTCAGATTTATTAGATGAACATTTGAAAATTTTGGGGTTAAATAAATATAAAAACAAAACCTTTTAAAACTTTGATCCTATGCCATCAAAGAATAAAAAATCTATTTCAGATGCACGTATACCCACACAAACCCACTTAGAATCCAAGACACGAGGCATTACACTTTTGTAATAATTGAATTTTATGTTGTGCAAAACAGGTATGCATCAGTGAAGGCAATAGAGACAAGATCATTACCAGAAGATGAGCAATGGCTCACTTACTGGGTTCTCTACGCACTCCTCTCTCTCTTTGAACTCACTTTCTCCAAACCTCTCGAATGGTTAGTGTGATTCATTAACACTCCAATACTTTCTCCTTACATAATTGGATACTAATACTTATTAGTTTTTGTTTTTGGTTATTCTTGTAAGGTTTCCGATATGGCCATACATGAAGCTGTTTGGGATATGTTGGTTAGTGTTACCACAGTTTAACGGAGCACAACATGTCTACAAACATTTCGTAAGACCATTCTACAGAGATCCTCAAAGAGCAACCACCAAGATTTGGTATGTTCCTCACAAGAAATTCAATTTCTTCCCTAAACGAGACGACGACGACATCCTCACTGCTGCTGAGAAATACATGGAACAACACGGTACCGAGGCGTTTGAGCGAATGATCGTTAGGGTAAGTAAAATTCACATTGCTCTCATATACTTAAAAATGTTACATACTACACATAATGATGGTATATTAGCTAATGTAATGTTGTGTTTTTCTTTTTGTGTGTGGATGCAGAAGGATAGTTATGAAAGAGGGAGGAGTACTAGAGGAGCCAATCATTACATGATCTTTGATGATGACTATAGGTACTAAAGTTACCACCATGTTACATTGGTCTTGGTCTCGGTCTGTTCTTAAACCCGGTTTAGCTACTTTCAGTTTATAAGCTCTCGCTATATATTGTCTGTCTCTATGGTTTTTTAAAAATAATTTGCCAGGATTATGTATAAGCTCTGCCTCTATCTAGTAAACATGATTTTGCTAAAGTTTCAAGTTCGGTTAAAATATTCCACTCAAGACTAATATAGAATTCAATGTTAACACCTACTACATCTTTTAGTTTGTTTATTTTGTGGAAAAAGAACAAGAAAAACATTTCCTGTTTTGTGTGTGTGTGTCAGTGTGTAAGCAAAAGTTTAAGTCAAATGATTAGAAATATTCAATTATTATCTTGTAACGAGTTGGGCTTATGGGCTGGGCCTAGATTAATTATTAACGATACGCGAGCATATAGTTATGGGAAATAATGAAATTAAAAGTAGAATAATTAAAAAAATAAATAAAAAATAAGAAAGAAAGGTTTTTTGAATACGGGAGCGAAGCATAGGCGTATAGGTTCTCATAAATCACGACAAGCCTCTCAAAATATTTGCTCCTCCATCCTCATCGCCGGAGATCGACGACGGTACAGGCTTCTACGTCCGGCGAGGCTGGTTTTCGTTTCCGCATTTGATACTTATCGAGGTTTTCAGGATCCAAACCAGAGGCGTGCCCTGTGGCATTTTGGCTTTCGATATCAAGAATAGGATGTGAGAATTTTGGTGAACAGGAGATTGGGAAAGCTAGGGGATTTATAGAGTGGATTCGCTGTTTTTTTGGTTTAATGTGCATTTTGGACTTGAGGGTTTGGGGATTTTGTAAATTATTTCAGTTTTGAAGGGATTCTAACTTTAGTAGAATGGGTTAGATAAGATTAAGAATGATTGGAACGAGATTAGAGTAATGTTAAACGGTTTGGTTGAGAATTATGATTCCAATTCAAAAAGGGATTAGCTCTTTGCAGCAGCTTCATCAATGGCTGATTCCTTGAGAATTAGTCTCTCTGAAAGAGACGTCGAACAGGTACCTCTTTACTCTTTTATCAGCTGTGTCTTTTTAGGTCATTTCTTGATAGTTAGTATGGTTTGAAGCAGTGTATTTTTATACCATTTGTGTAATGATTTTTTCCAGGCCATTACGTCTCTTAAGAAAGGGTCGTACTTGCTGAAATACGGACGTAGAGGGAAGCCTAAGTTTTGTCCATTCCAGCTCACAAGTGTAGGATTTTCATTTGACGCCATGTTTCTCTTCTGATAATTCTGAATTTTAGAGAGAGAACTCTCTATAGTCTTCTTGTTTTAGTCATGTATATTATATGTGATATATAGGATGAGTCTGCATTAGTATGGTACTCTGGAAAAGAAGAGAAGCAGATTAAGCTGAATCAAGTCCAGAGAATTGTTCCTGGACAACGCACGGTGAGTTTTTCTCTGCAATATGCATGTTTCGTTCACAAAACAAGTACAGTTTCTTAATTATATCTTAGAGTCTGAAATATGTTTATATCCCCATTTCGACTATTGCTACTTTGTAAGATGGTCTCATGTTCTATTGGCGTCAATACATATTATTACCATTCTTCTTTCTTCGACTTGTTCTTGCTTTCATCTTAGACTCAATGGCTAAAGTTTGTTTCAGGCTACATTTAAGAGATACCCACGCCCTGAGAAAGAGTATCAGTCATTTTCGCTTATATGTCCCGACAGGTCCTTGGATTTGGTGAGTTTTCGTGCCATTTACCAATGATAGAAAAGCATTTAGAGAGTTCATGGTTCATCGTTGACCTTGTTGACGATGTTTTGAGCAGATATGTAAAGACAAAGATGAAGCAGAAGTTTGGGTTGTTGGTTTGAAGGCATTGATTACTAGAGTAAAAGTCTCCAAATGGAAAAACACTATTAAACCTGAGATCACTTCAGCTGAATGTCCAACCCCTCATGCTCGAAGAGTGTCTCCGTTTGTAACAATTCTTGTGAGTCACACCACGTTTTATGTTTTTAAGAATTTGAACAAACACCTTAATACTTTGCATCATCGTACTACAGGATCAAGTTACTCAACCCTCTACTGAGACGTCTGCACCTAATCGGTTGGGAAAAGTGTTTGCTGACATTGTCTCAATTACTGCACCCGCCAGTAACAATCAAACAGAAGCCAATGCCAACACCTTCTCTCCATTTTCTCCAGCTCCGTCAATTGTTGAAAATTCAAATTCACGGTTCTCGACCAGTGACCCAGTTCGGATCAGTCTATCTAGCGTTGTGAGCACCTCTAGCCATGGTTCATGTCACGAAGACTTTGATGCCTTAGGTGATGTTTTTGTCTGGGGTGAAGCTATATATGATGGTGTACTGAGCGGTACTGGAAAGTCACTGAACTCCACGACAGAGGATGCCCTTTTACCAAAAGCATTAGAGTCAACAATAGTTCTTGATGCCCAAAACATTGCATGTGGTAGGTGTCATGCGGTTTTAGTTACCAAACAAGGAGAGATCTTCAGCTGGGGCGAGGGAGCAGGAGGAAAGCTAGGGCACGGCATAGAAAAAGATGCCCACCAACCAAAGTTCATTAGTAGTGTCAGAGGAATTGGTTTCAAATCTGTAGCCTGTGGGGATTTCCATACATGCGCTGTTACTCATTCCGGTGATCTTTACAGTTGGGGTGATGGCACTCATAATGTTGATTTGCTTGGGCACGGGAATGAATCCAGTTGTTGGATTCCCAAGAGAGTGACTGGTGTCTTACAGGGAACTCATGTATCGTATGTCGCTTGCGGTCCCTGGCATACAGCAGTAGTTGCATCATCAGGCCAATTGTTCACGTTTGGAGATGGATCTTTTGGTGCTCTGGGTCATGGAGACCGGAGAAGCACAAGTGTTCCACGTGAAGTTGAAAGCCTAAGTGGACTAATGGTAGTGAAGGTTGCTTGTGGCGTTTGGCATACAGCTGCAGTGGTAGAAGTGACTAATGAAGCATCTGATGCAGAAGTTGGCTCTTCATGCGGGCAAGTCTTCACATGGGGGGACGGCGAAAAAGGCCAACTTGGTCATGGTGATTATGATGCAAAACTACTTCCCGAGTGTGTAATCTCATTAAAAAATGAAAATATCTACCAAGTTGCCTGCGGACATAGTCTCACGGTTTGTCTTACATCCACAGGACATGTGTATACAATGGGTAGTACGGTTTATGGCCAGCTCGGAAATCCTACCGCCAAAGGAAACTTTCCTGCACGTGTTGAAGGAGACATAGTAGAGGCTTCTGTGGAGGAGATTGCGTGTGGTTCTTATCATGTTGCAGTCTTGACATCTAAATCAGAAATTTACACATGGGGAAAGGGATTAAATGGCCAGTTAGGCCAAGGAAACGTTGAGAACAAAATGGAACCTGCAGTTGTGGGATTTCTGAAAGAAAAGCAAGTGAAGGCTATTACATGTGGATCAAACTTTACTGCTGTGATTTGTGTTCACAAATGGGTACCTGGCTCTGAACATTCTCTATGTGCTGGTTGCCGCAATCCCTTCACCTTTAGAAGAAAACGCCACAACTGTTACAACTGTGGCCTGGTATTTTGTAAAGTATGCAGCAGTAGGAAGTCTCTGAGAGCTGCTCTGGCACCTGATATGAACAAACCATATAGAGTGTGTTACGGATGTTTTACGAAGCTGAAAAAGTCTAGAGAATCATCTCCCTCTACGCCAACTTCACAGGCCAGAAACTTTTTGAACATGCGGAAATCAACAGATGTTCCAGAAAGAGACAGCTTAACTCAAAGATTCCTCTCAGTGCACTCTAGAATATCGTCTGCTGACTCTTTATTGCATTACGGTGAAAGAAGGCACCACAGACGAGACTTAAAAAATGAAGCAAATAACCGTAATGTCTTTCCTTTCATGAATGGCAGTTTACAGCCTCTTGGTTCGCCATTATCCAAAGGATCAACAGCGTTGCCGAAAATTCCCAAGGTTAAAATTCCTGGTTCAGGAGTGAGCTCTCGCACAGCGTCTCCTGTTTCAGTAAAGTCAACTAGTCCACGTCGATCTTATGAAGTTGCAGCTGAGGAATCTAAACAAATAAAAGAAAGTTTTAGTCAAGAAATGGCAGGTCTAAAGGAACAGGTAGTGGTTTCTAACCATATCCATTTTCATCTGTAGATCACATCAAAAGCAAATGCTTCTAGACCTAAAAGAATGTTTCTGTTCACTGAACATTGTAGGTAGAACAACTTAATTTCAAAACCCACCAACTTGAAGAGGAACTCGAAAAAACTAGAAAGCAGTTGAAAGTGGTTACTGCAATGGCAGCAGATGAAGCAGAGGAAAACAGATCTGCAAAGGAGGTTATTAGATCTCTGACCACTCAGGTTTGACATTTTTCCAGACTCAAACTCAACTACATTCGTCTATCGATCACCCATAACTTTACTATGGTCAATGCAGATGAAGGAAATGGTTGAAAAACAATCTCAAAAGGATGGTATTAGCACCAACTCAAAGCACACAGACAAAGAGACAGTAACACAGACTAGTAGCCAAACACATATAAGAAGCATGGTTTCTCATGATAGTCAAAATAACCTAACAAGTAGGAGCTTAGCTAACGGGCATAGGAAACACAGTGAGAAGCCAGAGAGAGTTGTGCAAGACGAACCAGGAGTGTATTTAACATTGTTGTCTTTACCTGGTGGTGGTAATGAACTCAAGCGTGTCAGGTTCAGGTATATGATTGCTTCTTATCTCCTTATCATGTACTTAATAAGCAAAACAACATGACATATCATGTTTTTTATCGTTCAAGCTCGCTAAAAACTTTTCTTTTATCGCAGCCGGAAACAATTTACCGAAGAACAAGCGGAGAAGTGGTGGGGTGAAAATGGAGGTAAAGTGTGTGAACGCCACAACATTCTAGTGTCTTAGGACTCATGTGTCTTGCTACAATAGAGAAAGACTAAAAAGGATAAAGAAAAGATAGTGACGTATAGAATATATAGAGAAAACACATGGATGCAGATTTGGAACATGATGTTTTCTGCTGTTCATAGAAGAAAAAAATGTTTGATGTAAATTATATTAAATCTACTCTTTTGTGAATATTTTCTGTTTGCTTAATTAAGATGTACAAACTCCTAATCAGAGCAAGCAGATACTTAATTGTCATGCTTTAACCCAAAAAAAAGGTCAATCACACTCGCACAACGGGTTGCACTTTGGCTAGTCCATGAGTTTTTTACTCTCTCTTTCTGCCATGAACTGATAAAAACATTCCTCAAATCCGAGTCGGTTGTTCAAGAAGACGTAACGTATTATGAGTAATGACACTTTTATGCAAGAAAAGAAAACGGAAAAAAATCTAAATTTTCAAATTTTCCCAAAAAAAAAATAGGGTGATTTTATCCAAATTAGGTAATATTACTAGAATCCATAAAAAAAGATTTTATTACTATAATATTTCGGGTATTTTGAAAATACCCAGCGTGCCCTTGTTTTATGTTACCGGAAAAAACGTTATTACAAAAATGTCATTGCCACATCAGACGCCACGTCAGAAATCACTGACGTGTAACCATAACTCATCTATAACGCGTTACAGATGAATGTTGCGGTTGAGTTATAGGTATGTTGCGGATGAGTTATGGAAAAAAACATTTGAGTAAGAGTGGACGGTTGACTTATAGCATAACTCAACCAAGCGTTACGATTGACTTATTAAATCTGGTTGAGATATGCTATAACTCAACCGTCCTTACGGTTGAGTTTTCTCCCGACGGTTGAGTTATCAAAATTTTGGCTGAGTTATCAATACGACACGGCTAAATTACCATTTCCGACTGGTTGAGTTATGAAAAACGGCTGACTTATGAGCAACTGTTACGGTTGAGTTATCGTACAACTCAACCGTGATCGGTTGACTTATCGTACAACTCAACCGTGATCGGTTGACTTATCGTACAACTCAACCGTGATAGGTTGACTTATCATACAGCTCAACCATTTGACGGTTGACTTAGTAGCAAAAAAATAATTACTAGAATGTTATTCAGTTACGGCTGACTTATTAAACGATACCGGCTGAGTTACATATTTTCAGTTGATGAAGCGGCTGAATTTGGCAGCAATTGTTTTGCTTTTTAATTACTGTAATGTTTTTTAATTACTGTAATGTTTTTCATGTTGTGGCTGAGTTTTATATAGGCTGAGTTATTAATTGTTTGATGGCTGAGTTGCCACGTCGGACGCGAAATCCATGTCAGCATTCCATGTCATATTTTTTTTTCTCCGGAAATACGAAACGTCGTTCTTCAACTGGTAAATAAGTGAACTATTTACCTTCTTCTTCAATTTTCTTCTTCACCTAGTTCTTTCTACTTCTTCTTCACATTCTTCTTCACCTTGTTCTTCTACTTCTTCTTCACCTTGTTCTTCATTTTTCTTTCAGGGATCCAGTTCCGGTTCTAGTTGTTTCCCGTAATTGGGTAAAGACACAGAGATATGTATTTAACATCGACGATAGAGGTTGTATAGTTGTGCAGATCAATGGAGGCACAACACACGACAAGCTTGTGAAGCTTGTTCTTGAAGACTACGGATTGGACGCGTTTAGCCATGAGCTAAAGCTGAGCTACATGTTCTCGAACAAGACACTGAAACTAATGGCGCATGATACTCCACCAATTTTTGTCTCCAATGATCGACAGTTGCAATGTTTTTTAGGGCTATGGAAAACTGATCAGCTCCGTCTCTGTGTAGAGTTTTCGGCGAAAGAGTCTACATAAACTAGTGGATCTAGAGGAAGCATGATAAGCAGTGACTCGAAAGTAGAACCTACATACGAAGTGTACGATGGGAGATTTGAAGGCACTTGTTTTAATAATGGTAAGATCGTTGACAAAGAAAACGAAGAAGAACAAGAAGCTGTCGAAGTAGCATCTAACGAAGAAGAAGACGATGAATTTTAAGGCCGATTTGATTTTGTCGACGACTCCGATGGTGAGTAATTTGATGAGGAGCAATTTTCTGTATTGGGCGAACCTCAGAGTAAAGAGGAAGACCCACCTACTCCGCCTCCTCAGAAGAAAGCTCATAAAGATGATAACTTTGCTGGATCGAAGATGAATCCGGAGGCTATTAGGTTGGAGGTGTCAACGCTAAAAATTGATGTAGGACAAAGATACAAGAGCAAAAAGGAGTTCAGGAATCACGTGAAACTTATTTCGGTTAGGGATTGATTTGATTTTAATGTACCGTTATCAAATCCGAGACAAGTGGTTTTTAGGTGCTGGGTTGAAGGATGTCTTTGGAGAGTTCGTGCATCTGTACAAGGGAATGACCCAGATTTTCATGTTCGTGTGTACGATTCGGACACACACATGTTCTGTGATGGAACGTTCTATTAGATCCCGCCAATCAACAGCTGATGTATTGGCAGGTCTTTACAGGGACTATCTTGGTGATCTTGGTCCGGATGTTAAACCTAAAATTGTCGGAGTCATTTTCAATAAGCAATTTAGTCTAAAGGTAATAACTATGTTTCGACTGACTTATTGACGATAATGGCTAACTTATAGGTATGGATAGGCTGAGTTATTTACATGTTACGACTGATTTATTCATTATTTACGGCTGACTTATTCGAATGTATCGGCTGAGTAAACTATATGTAATGGCTGATTTATTAATTTGTTTGGTGTCAACAGATGGGTTATTGGAAGGCATATCGAACGCTGCTGAATGCAAGGTAGATCGATTAGGGGACTCCTGAGGATAGTTTTAGCGAGTTGCCCTCTTACATATACAAGTTAAGAAGGGAAAATCCGGGTACAGTCACGCGTCTTCAAATAGATGATGAAGACAAATTCAAATATGTTTTTATTGCTTTTGGTGCGAGTATTGCTGGGTTTGCTTTCATGCGCAAAGTTGTTATTGTCGATGGAACGTTTCTCCATGGTAGTTACAAAGGGACGCTTCTAACAGCCCTAGCTCAGGATGGTAACTTTCAAATTTTCCCATTAGCTTTCACTGTTGTTGACACTGAAAATGATGAGTCTTGGCGTTGGTTTTTTACACAACTCAAAGTTGCCATTCCTGACGAAAAGGATCTTGCGATAATCTCCGACAGACATAAATCAATAGGGAAAGCGATTGGTTAAGTGTATCTGTTGGCTTCGCGTGGAATTTGCACTTACCATTTGTATAAGAACATCTTGGTGAAGTTCAAAGGAAAACATTTGTTCCCTCTGGTGAAAAAAACGGCAAGGTGTTTTAGGCTGTCTGATTTTAATGAGGCTTTCAATGAGATTGAAACATGTTATCCCAAACTACATGGATACCTCCAATGAGCTGGTGTCCGAATGTGGGCGCGTGTTCATTTCCCGGGTGAAAGATACAATTTAATGACAGCGAATATTGCAGAATCAATGAACCATGCACTGTCAAATGCTAGAAGTCTTCCCATAGTTCGAATGCTAGAATCGGTACGGAATATGATGACCAAATGGTTTTCTGAACGGAGAGAGGATGCGAAATCGCAGCTAACAACGATCACTCGAGGTGTTGAGAAACTGTTACAGGTAAGTTTACATAACTCAGCCATAACAGCTTTCATATATCAGCCGTAACTGTTTCCATATATCAGCCATCAACCATAACAGCTTTCATATATCAGCCGTAACTGTTTCCATATATCAGCCATTACCATTATAGTTTTCATAACTCAGCCTAAAATGTTTTTTTTTTGTTCTACTCCCTACTAGGAACGTGTCACCACAACAAGACTTATGGAGGTACTAACGATTGATACTGTACGTGTGCAAGTGAGCTATGGATCATCTTTGCATGTTGTAAATTTGGACCTAAAAAAATGCACATGCCGTCGTTTCGACCACGAGAAAATACCATGCATCCATGCAATCGCAGCTGCAGAGCATATGGATGTGTCTCGTATATCCATGTGCGATGCAAAATTTAGGAGTGTCGATTTGGTTAACGGATGAGCTGGTTCAATTATGCCTCCAGATGAATCATACCCTTCTCCTGAAGCTGTGGATAATCAGAAGTGCTTGCCTCCGATTGTTGTGAACCAGCCAAGAAGGCCCAAGAAGTGTAGGATTAAATCATCTTTGGAAGTTGCCATTGAAAATAAACGCCCTAGGAAGCAACTAGCATGTTCGCGATGTAAGCAAGTTGGGCACAATGTGAAAACTTGTCGGATGTAGTTAGGGAGATTTGTGTTATTTTGTGTAATAACTCAGCCGTCAAGTCGTATAAACCAGTCGTTTGCTCTCATATTGTTCCTTTTGATAACTCAGCCGTCAAGTAATATATATCAGCTATCTACTTTCAGATTGTTTTGTGTGATAACTCAGCCATTACTTACGATAACTCAGCCATCAACGAGACCTTTCATTTTCCCGTAAAACTATAACTCATCTGTTAAGCAAAATTTTGGCGGGAAACCGTAAGTTAACCTAATAATAGACGCGACCTTTCTTTTGATAACTCAGCCATTATAGATTATTAATTTTGATAACCCAGCCGTCACATAAAACTATAACTCAGCCGTAACATTACNCTGAGTTATTTACATGTTACGACTGATTTATTCATTATTTACGGCTGACTTATTCGAATGTATCGGCTGAGTAATCTATATGTAATGGCTGATTTATTAATTTGTTTGGTGTCAACAGATGGGTTATTGGAAGGCATATCGAACGCTGCTGAATGCAAGGTAGATCGATTAGGGGACTCCTGAGGATAGTTTTAGCGAGTTGCCCTCTTACATATACAAGTTAAGAAGGGAAAATCCGGGTACAGTCACGCGTCTTCAAATAGATGATGAAGACAAATTCAAATATGTTTTTATTGCTTTTGGTGCGAGTATTGCTGGGTTTGCTTTCATGCGCAAAGTTGTTATTGTCGATGGAACGTTTCTCCATGGTAGTTACAAAGGGACGCTTCTAACAGCCCTAGCTCAGGATGGTAACTTTCAAATTTTCCCATTAGCTTTCACTGTTGTTGACACTGAAAATGATGAGTCTTGGCGTTGGTTTTTTACACAACTCAAAGTTGCCATTCCTGACGAAAAGGATCTTGCGATAATCTCCGACAGACATAAATCAATAGGGAAAGCGATTGGTTAAGTGTATCTGTTGGCTTCGCGTGGAATTTGCACTTACCATTTGTATAAGAACATCTTGGTGAAGTTCAAAGGAAAACATTTGTTCCCTCTGGTGAAAAAAACGGCAAGGTGTTTTAGGCTGTCTGATTTTAATGAGGCTTTCAATGAGATTGAAACATGTTATCCCAAACTACATGGATACCTCCAATGAGCTGGTGTCCGAATGTGGGCGCGTGTTCATTTCCCGGGTGAAAGATACAATTTAATGACAGCGAATATTGCAGAATCAATGAACCATGCACTGTCAAATGCTAGAAGTCTTCCCATAGTTCGAATGCTAGAATCGGTACGGAATATGATGACCAAATGGTTTTCTGAACGGAGAGAGGATGCGAAATCGCAGCTAACAACGATCACTCGAGGTGTTGAGAAACTGTTACAGGTAAGTTTACATAACTCAGCCATAACAGCTTTCATATATCAGCCGTAACTGTTTCCATATATCAGCCATCAACCATAACAGCTTTCATATATCAGCCGTAACTGTTTCCATATATCAGCCATTACCATTATAGTTTTCATAACTCAGCCTAAAATGTTTTTTTTTTGTTCTACTCCCTACTAGGAACGTGTCACCACAACAAGACTTATGGAGGTACTAACGATTGATACTGTACGTGTGCAAGTGAGCTATGGATCATCTTTGCATGTTGTAAATTTGGACCTAAAAAAATGCACATGCCGTCGTTTCGACCACGAGAAAATACCATGCATCCATGCAATCGCAGCTGCAGAGCATATGGATGTGTCTCGTATATCCATGTGCGATGCAAAATTTAGGAGTGTCGATTTGGTTAACGGATGAGCTGGTTCAATTATGCCTCCAGATGAATCATACCCTTCTCCTGAAGCTGTGGATAATCAGAAGTGCTTGCCTCCGATTGTTGTGAACCAGCCAAGAAGGCCCAAGAAGTGTAGGATTAAATCATCTTTGGAAGTTGCCATTGAAAATAAACGCCCTAGGAAGCAACTAGCATGTTCGCGATGTAAGCAAGTTGGGCACAATGTGAAAACTTGTCGGATGTAGTTAGGGAGATTTGTGTTATTTTGTGTAATAACTCAGCCGTCAAGTCGTATAAACCAGTCGTTTGCTCTCATATTGTTCCTTTTGATAACTCAGCCGTCAAGTAATATATATCAGCTATCTACTTTCAGATTGTTTTGTGTGATAACTCAGCCATTACTTACGATAACTCAGCCATCAACGAGACCTTTCATTTTCCCGTAAAACTATAACTCATCTGTTAAGCAAAATTTTGGCGGGAAACCGTAAGTTAACCTAATAATAGACGCGACCTTTCTTTTGATAACTCAGCCATTATAGATTATTAATTTTGATAACCCAGCCGTCACATAAAACTATAACTCAGCCGTAACATTACTATAATTCAGCCTCAAAGTGAGAGTAGATACTAAAATGTGGAAGCATAAAAGGTGGATACATAGAACATATTAAGGTAAAACTGGGAAATCACTGCTAGAAACCCTAAAGGATCTCAGAGACTTTGAGGGACAACCACAAAAGGTTACAGCTTTTGCACATGATTATATAGTCTCCATAGCGGAGAGAATGGAAACCATAATCCAGACATTACATCCAAGCACAAGCGGGTGAAGGGAGTAACGGGCTGTCAGGATAGTGATGGGAGGCTGCGTATGAGTTTTTTCGGGCCGTCTTATAACGAGATAACTCATACAGAAAATCATTATCGGTTTCCATGGCATCCGAAGACATCAGAGGATAATGATATGCATCAAACAGCTAGAGGTAATGGACGGCCATAACCTCATTCCCTTGACAAATACTTAGCACCCCACATGCAAAGGTGGCATAAGCATCGGCCGGTACAATACGACTGAGAATATCAATCCCACGCTAGATATCTCTATCCTCAGCCACAACCCTTTAGCCCTTCGTAGTAGATGGCAATGGGGTTACGGGCGTCAAAGCATTTGACGAAGAAAGGCCTGTACCGCCCTTCAATTTGGAGGCCACCGTCAGGGGCATTGGATGTGTTGATTTGTGATGGATCAGTACAAAGGCAATAGATAGCAGCTGTCTTTATTACTTCTTTACTGTATACTGCATTTCTTCCCCTACGACCAGCCCTTAAAATAGAACCAAGTGACCACCATTGATCTTCTGCAGCAAGGGAAACGATTTTTATGAAAACATCGTCGGGGAGATCCGGCATCCTGGGTGCTCGAGCGGATATAGTGTTGTAAACAATAATTTTATTCTAGTTTATAGTTGAGAGGTAATAGACTAAAGTAACGGAAATACTTGTATATATACAGAGATGGAATAATAGTATATTATTTGTTTGGACCGGCCGATTACAAGAAAGTTATTTGGAAGATGACCTTTCGTTTTCCCGTAAATATTATAACTCAGCCGTAAAACGATATTTTGGCGGGAAACCATAAGTTAACCTAATAATAGACGTGAATTTTTGTTATTCCTATATCAGCACAGACTGAAATATTTTATTAAAAGGAACAAATCAAGATAAATTATTCAAGAGTTTTTAAAATAGATTTGAACTATTTAAGTTCATATTTCAGTTTCCTCTCCCAACATATTGGTTTGTCATCTCTCTAGCCATTGCTTCAAACCTTGTCCTATCAGATTTGTAGAGGTTGGCAAGATTTTCATTGATCTGGTCCTCATCATCGACCTCTGTTTCAATCAACTTCTCCACTAATCTCTTGAAAAGCAAAATAATCGACATGGGATGCCAATAGGCGGACTTCAACACTCTTAGGTATATGCCTCCATTATCTGATATGTTTGGGTGGCAAATTTTTGTGACAAAACAAACCTGCATTATCAAGAAATTATATTAAAAAAACTATTGAGTTGCTGCAAAAAGAGGAGTCCTAATACACATGCTTGCTAAAATAAAAGGCAGTATAATCAAAAACAAATAGCTTGGGGGATTATTTGGGTAATCAGGCGGAAAATGAAGACTCATTTTAAACACTCCCCCTTCATAAGGGGTGTTCACCGGCCCGATTAAAGTAGCCTCCCAATGGAAAATGTCGTCATCAACAATTACTAACAAAAAGGCAAACACACTCAATCTCTTTTATCCTTAACAGTAAAACAAATCTAATCTGAAGATGTATGCGTTTACCTGCTGTGACGTTTGTCGAATGATCCCTATTCAAATATTTCAAACCAGACCTTAGATGTCTTGAAGAAAGATGGGCCATTTCTGACGGATTGAAGGAAGAAGGTTATAGGATTTGTCGACTCTGAGAGATGATTTATACGTTTTCATGAGACAAAGGTTTGATGTGTAAGTCAAGAGCAAAAAGTATTTATAATACACGCAGCGTCTCTTTGGTTTAAAAAAAAATACATATTTTTTACCCCTTCAACGCGTATTTATAACCGAACAAAAGTGACGCTTCGCGTATTACCCCTAAGCGATGGTAGTTGAGAGGTAATAAATAGACTAATAATTTTATTGTTAAGCAATATTTTGGCGGGAAACCATAAGTTAATCCTGTAATAGACGCATCGACGAGACCTTTTCGGAATTAGAAATCACTATAACTCAGCTGTCACATGAATAAACGAGACCTTTCGTTTTCCTATAAATACTATAACTCAGCCGTCAAGTCATATATATATTTCAGCTATCTACTTTCAGGTTGTTAATTGTGATAATTCAGCCATCACTTACTATAACTCAGCCATGACATCAATCAACGAGACCTTTCGTTTTCCCGTAATACTATAACTCAGCCGTTAAGCAATATTTTGGCGGGAAACCCAAAGTTAACCTAATAATAGACGCAACCTTTCGTTTCGGTTTCTTATTCATTGTATCATTGTACCTATAAATATCCTCTACATCCAAGTACAATATATAGCATTTCCTTCGATCATTGCATATGTAAGTCTCCTCTCCATCCCCTCTCAATCTATTTCATATTTTCTGATCATTGCACCTATCAATTGGTGATGGTTGTTTTTATTTTGATAGCCGAGCTATGGACGGAGAGGGTTCCAGTAGACGTCAAAAACGCAAGGCAGACGAACCAATATCGCCAGCAAGAGATGCTGATTACGAGTGGGTAGAGGAATCACTATTGGCCGTGTCCGAAGCTTTTACTCAGACAAGAGTCGCGGCCGATACGGAGACAAAGCGTCGCTACACAGAAATTCTGCGTATGATGGATGAGCATATGAAGAAGAAGGAAGAGAAGACCGTCCTCGTGCATCAAGTGGAACTAATCGACGCTCAACTATCCCAACTGAATCAAATCTTGGGTGGAGAACTTGTCGACTTAGCGACTGAGCACAAGAGGTTAGAGGAGATGAGAGAGATTGCGGAGGCCGATTCCGACCAGTGTGTGGTTCCTCCTCCTCTTGATTGGGATAAACTATAACTCATGGTTCCTCCTCCTCTTAATCGGTTTTTAGAAGTCAATTCCATTGTAATGTCGTGTCTTCTTCTTTATGAACTCTGAACTTGTTTTTTTTTTTTTTTTTTTTGTAATGTTTCATATTAATATAACTCAGTCGGTATTACGATAAATCAGCTACTAAAGATTTATAAATCACTATAACTCAGCCGTCACATGAATCGACGAGAATTTCCGTTTTCTCGTAAATATTATAACTCAGTCATATATATCACTATTTAATTTCATATTGTTTCTTGGATAATTCAGCCATAACTCACTATAACTCAGCCGTAACATGAATCGATGAGACCTTTCGATTTTCCGTAAATATGATAACTCAGCCGTCAAATCATATATATCATTCATTTATTTTCAAATTGTTTCTTGTGATAACTCAGCTATAAGTCACTATAACTGAGCCGTCACATGACATTTCGTTTTCCAGTAATGATTATAACTCAGCCGTAAAGCGATATTTTGGCGGGAAACCTTAACCTAATAATTTTAATATTCAATTGTTGACGGGAAACCATAAGTTAACCTAATAATATTAATATTCAATTGTTGACGTTCTTCTTCTTAAAAACGAAAATCCCCAAATGTCGAATGCTTAAACCCTAAAAAATCAAATTCTCGTAAATCAAGTTCTGGGAATCATGAGCAATGTATCTGGAGATTCGAGTTGTGCATCAAATGTCCGAGAGAGAGGACGGGGTACAGTTGTTGGTGTGCCTAAGAGATGTTGGTGTGGAGAAGCAATCGTGGCAAAAAAATCGAAATCGGAGTCAAATCCTTGTCAACGATACTTCCGTTGTGTGTATGCAGCTGCGAAGAAGGTAGAGTCTATTTTTGTTGATGTTGAATCTGTTCTTGCTGATTTGGTTTATGTTGAATCTGTTTTTGTTCCAATTGTTGTCTCCATCACCTTGATAGCTTATGAATGATGACCACGTCTTCAAGTGGGTCGATGAGGCACTGTGTGATGAGGTAGAGTCTTTCTCTGTTCAAACTGTAAAACTACAAATGGAAATGGAGATTGAGAAGAAGATGCAAATAGAGCTTGAGAAAGATCTATTTGAGAGGGTTGAAGATGCAAAATCAGAATTGAAAGCAAGGATGAAGATGATGATATTTGTGATAGTTTTTGGTTATATGATCATGTTTGGTCTATTTAAGATAGCAGGATGAGCTAGTGTAGCAGGATTTTGTGTTTGGTTGTATGATGGGATCTTGTGTTTAGTTTTTGGTTATATGATCATGTTTGGTCTAAAACTGGAAATCACTGCTGGAAACCCTAAAGGATCTCCGAGACTTTGAGGGACAACCACCAGAGGTAACAGTTTTTGCACATGATTTGAAAAATGTCTCCCAAGTTGAGAGGATGGAGACCGTTGAGAGAATGGAGACCGTTGAGAGAATGGAGACCGTTGAGAGAATGGAGACCGTTGAGAGAATGGAGACCGTTGAGAGAATGGAGACCGTTGAGAGAATGGAGACCGTTGAGAGAATGGAGACCGTTGAGAGAATGGAGACCGTTGAGAGAATGGAGACCGTTGAGAGAATGGAGACCGTTGAGAGAATGGAGACCGTTGAGAGAATGGAGACCGTTGAGAGAATGGAGACCGTTGAGAGAATGGAGACCGTTGAGAGAATGGAGACCGTTGAGAGAATGGAGACCGTTGAGAGAATGGAGACCGTTGAGAGAATGGAGACCGTTGAGAGAATGGAGACCGTTATCTAAATAACACATCACAGCACAAGCGGGTGAAGGGAGTGGCGGGCTGTCAGGATAGCGAAGGGAGGCTATGTATGAGTTTTTCCGGGACGTCTTATAACGAGATAACGCAAACAGAAAATCATTACCGGTTACCATGGCACCCCAAGACATCAAAGGATAATGATGTGCATCAAACAGCTGGAAGTAATGGACGACCATAACCTCATTCCCTTGACAAATACTTAGTACCCCTCATGCTAAGGTGGCATAAACATCGGCCGGTACAATACGACTGAGAATATCAATCCCACGCTGGGTATCTCTATCCTCAGCCACAACCCTTAGCCCTTCGTAGTAAATGGCAATGGGGTTGCCGGCGTCAAAGCATTTGACGAAGAAAGGCTTGTACCACCCTTCAATTTGGAGGCCACCATCAGGGGCATTGGATGTGTTGATTTCAGATGGATCAGTACAAAGGCAATAGATAACAGCTGTCTTTAGAACTTCTTTATTGTATACTACATTTTTTCCCCTATGACCAGCCCTTAAAATAGAACCAAGTGACCACCATCGATCTTCTGCAGCAAGGGAAACGATTTTTATGAAAACATCATCGAGGAGATCCGGCATCTTGGGTGCTCGAGCAGACATAGTGTTGTAAACAATAATTTTATTCTAGTTTGTAGTTGAGAGGTAATAGACTAAAGTAACGGGAATACTTGTATATATACAGAGATGGAATAATAGTATATTATTTGTTTGGACCGGCCGATTACAAGAAAGTTATTTGGAAGATGACCTTTCGTTTTCCCATAAATATTATAACTCAGCCGTAAAACGATATTTTGGCGGGAAACCATAAGTTAACCTAATAATAGACGTGAATTTNTCAGGGGCATTGGATGTGTTGATTTGTGATGGATCAGTACAAAGGCAATAGATAGCAGCTGTCTTTATAACTTCTTTACTGTATACTGCATTTCTTCCCCTACGACCAGCCCTTAAAATAGAACCAAGTGACCACCATTGATCTTCTGCAGCAAGGGAAACGATTTTTATGAAAACATCGTCGGGGAGATCCGGCATCCTGGGTGCTCGAGCGGATATAGTGTTGTAAACAATAATTTTATTCTAGTTTATAGTTGAGAGGTAATAGACTAAAGTAACGGAAATACTTGTATATATACAGAGATGGAATAATAGTATATTATTTGTTTGGACCGGCCGATTACAAGAAAGTTATTTGGAAGATGACCTTTCGTTTTCCCATAAATATTATAACTCAGCCGTAAAACGATATTTTGGCGGGAAACCATAAGTTAACCTAATAATAGACGTGAATTTTTGTTATTCCTATTTTTTTTCCTTTATATTCTCCTCATTCATATGTCTGACTCTCTTTCATCTCATTCTTCGTTTCTATTGTTTCTCTTTATCTTCTCCTAAATCACAGATCTGTCTATCTGTTACATCTTCCTATCGACATGGAAGTTGTTCCTCACATCGATGGACAGTTTTTTAGAGATGTTGAAGCGATCATTTGCGCCACTGGTCGGGAGAATATTCCGGTTCTAAACCCTGGTGTGGGTTCCTGGGTTGACAAAACCACTGTTACGTGGTTCAAGTTCCTTCACGTTCTCGCTATCGCTATTGGAGGAATACTTTAACACAACTGGCACCATGCGTGGCCGACGTACCGCTCGATTCCCTTCCACTTTAAGAGACTGTGGTTTCTCCTCCTCGCGGTAAGATCAATAAAACAAACCCGCGGTAAGATCAATAAAACAAACCACCATATTGATATTATTCTATACTCTTATCGTTTCTTTCCTTTAATTGTAGCGTAAATACACGTGGGATCCAAAGCATACTTTAACAGTCTGGACGCAGTTTAATTTGGTGGCTAGAACGTTATTCAGATCCCAGATGCGTGCTCTCAAGAGGATATGGGCGAGTGGTGGCAATAAACCCGAGATGCTGACTAGCATAGTTTGGAATGATTTGGTCGATATGTTTGAAGAATTTGGCCCGGATTACGTCGGTTTCAAAAAGTGATTTTCATTGTACTTTTTTGTCATTTTCTATATGAACTAATGAACTATGAACTACGAACTATGTGTGTATTTTTTTTTTTGATTTCGTTTATGTTGTACTTTCATATTAATATAAGTCAGTCGTTATTACGATATCTCAGCCATTACGGAATGATAACTCAACCATAAAGTTCAATAAGTCAACCACAATATTGGATAACTCAGCCATCACTTTACCGTAACACTTTGAATAATATATCTCAGCTAACACTCAAATTAGAAAGTTGTAAAAATCACTCTAAGTCTATAAATATCCCTTTTTATTGGTTTTACTGATAGTAATATTCATATTTCCATTCTAAATTTAAATTTGAATTATAATAATTTTAATATTCAATTGTTGGACAAATACTTTTACAAAAAATAAAAACAAATACTTTTACAAAAAACAAAAATGCGTGAAAAAATCTCACTTTATGAATTTATTATGAATTCATAATAAAATATAAATTCATAATATAAAAAAACTCACTTTATGAATTTATTATGCGTGGGGATTTGAGCAGGCACAGAATTGGTGATTTTTTGCGTTTTCCTAACAACACTTTTTGTGATATCGAGATTTTTTTTAGTTAGATAATGTATCAGAAATCTGACAGAAAGAAAGACCCAGGAAAAACAGAAGAATACGTTTTCATATTATTGTGAAGACCTTAAACGATAACACAGCAGTCATAAACTATAAATAAGCCATCACTACAATTGTAAGACTAAATAACCGACCAAACCAAACCGAACCGAAAACTAATTTTACCCCTTTTGGTTTTTTGTATTGGTATTTTTGGTTAATTACGGTTATATTCGGCTTTCTATCGGTTATATTAAGTTAATCAACCTAATTTGGATAACATTTGGGTTATTTATGTTATATATTTGTCTAACCGACACATAACCGGAAATAACCGAAAAGAAATTTCAAATTTTTTTAAAATTTGAAAAATGGTTATCATATTAGTATATCCAAATTACCACCTTAAACCAAACTGTTATATTAAAACACAATATAACCAAAACCAAACTGTTATATTAAAACACAATATAACCAAAACCAAATTGGCATATAATAAATTAATATGGCCGTTGCATAACTCAGCCGTATGGCTGTTAAATAACTCAGTCGTAGCAATATTGTAAAGTACATAACTCAGTTGTCACTTACATTATTGTTAAACGACGTCGTTCGATTTAATGTTTTAGTATAAATGATGTATATAACTCAACCGTAACTTAACCGTTGTCTCAGTCGTGTGAAGTATATAACTCAACCATAACTTAACCGTAAATCAGCCATAACTTTGAAAATAGACAAATCAATGTTTTACATACCCAAGTACAATTCCTACCAAAAGATACAAAACGAAGTGCATAATGCATTATCGCTCCTGATCCATAAAATCAGGTGCCTCATCGTAGATTTCTGCTGCCATTTTAACCCGTATAGCCTGGATGTTTTGATCACAGATTCCATCGAAAGACAAACCAAGCGCTAGACATTCTACAAACTTTAGAGCGTACACACCACAGTCACCAACCAGTTCGTTTTGAGGGACCTTGGAGACACTCTTCCTCCTGAAACTGAACTGATCTAAAGTAGGTGTACGATATTTGTGAGGAACTATATCGTTCATCATTGCTGGAATCATCCGCGTAAAGGCCCTACAAGCATTCAGCATTCTAATATCACTTACTTTGGTTTCTTGACCCACGATGCTATCATAGCAATCAATATGCCTTCTGATGAGATCCACGTGCAGCGCCACCCAGTGATTGCCTCTAGTTTATGGAGTAATATACAGGTGATCCACTTCTTCTATCCACTACATTTTAGTCGGTTGATCTAGTGGAGCCAAACCATTAACTAAATCTTCGTTACTGTTGACGTTGAATTTAAACATTTTGGGTTTCATCTTGAACTGATCATAGTCACGAACTATCGCCCTGGTGTACCACGGGTCTATAAACGCAATGCATTTTTTGTGGAATGGGAAGGGATCTCGTTTGTACCTAACCCTAAGGAGTCTCATAAACGCGCTCATGTGCTGTAAAACAGATAATAACAACTCAGCCATTATGTATTATATAACTCAGACTTAAACCTAATAAGTCAGCCATTATGTATTATATCTCTGCCGTAAATATTATAACTCAGTCACTTGTTAAACTTACTTCATCAGACAGCCACCCATAGGTACCATCCTTCACTGGCCAGTTATTTCTTTCGGTGATGAGAGTCCTATAGAATTTGCCTAATGGTGTACCCCTTAGAAACAAATCAGAATTAATATATAATGTTAACAAGCTGTTAAGAAAAAGGGTCTAAAGAGTCATACTCGGCGGTCTTTAGGAACTCCAAAAGTTTCTGCAACTTGACCGGATCAACAGGTGCCAGAGGATCATATATTCCAGGTCAAGGTACACAGTTCTTCCTCATGCATGTCAGCCTGTTGTCTCCAATATATGGAAAAATCCTCGCTTGTGTAGCTTGTTGTGTATTCAATGCACTTCCATCCGGGGACATCTTAACACTCTCCAGCCTAAAAGCTTTAATTCTATCAAGCCTAATCTTGTCCTCTTCATCATCCTCAGATTCAGGTTCAAGGACATCGTTTTCAGCCATAACCTCGGCTGTCATATCACATAGACTGCTGTCAGATGCGTCGGCACAAGCGTTTGCACCACCTTCGGCTTCTCCCTCATTTAGAACAGGTTCTACAAATTGCAATGACTTCAAAGCAGTAGGCTTAGTAGTCTTTCTACCTCTTCTCTTGGGCAGATTATCTCCAACCTTCTTTTCCGCCAACTCTTTGACCTTCTTTGCCGCCAACTCTTTGGCCTTCTTTGCAGCCGCCGCCTCATCTTTGGCCTTCTTTGCCGCAACCTCTTTGGCCTTCTTTGCAGTCGCCGCCTCATCCTTGGCCTTCTTTGCCGCAACCTCTTTGGCCTTCTTTGCATCTAATTCTTCGTCCCTCTTTGCATCTTTGGCATTTTTCCGCGTGTGAGGCCGTTGATTTGGTTTCGTAGCAGCTGGAGACTTCTCAATGAAATTAAGAGGATCATCTTTGTCAAAATATTTAACCAGATTCCTACTGACCCCAGCCAAACCACTGCCATCTTCCTGTATAACATAGCAAAGACAATTAAAGTTAATGATAACTCAACCTATACATTCTGGAAAATCAGCCATAACATTAACATAATTCAGACATTACCACAGGACTGTTGACAGAGTAGTTCTGTTGCATTTTTCCTGGAACTGCTGGTGGACCTTTTGGTGTCAACAGTTTTTCCCGAAGGTCTTCTGGTACAGGTGCTTTATTTTGAAACCTTTATACGCAGATGCCGTGTCTATCGCAGGTCCCGTGTTTTGGCCAGTTTGTCCAACACCCATGGAAAGCACGTGATCTTTCATCTGTTTGAATAATCACGATCAAAAGATCTAAACATGGTTTCCATCCTTTCATTCATCTTCTTTTCCAACCTGATTTCCAAACACGCATCAAAAGTGTTTTGGTCGGTTTGCCCAACACCCATTGAAAGCACATGCTCTTTCATCTGTTTGAGATCACTCTCAACAGATCCAAACCTGCTTTCAAACCTTTCATTCATCCTCTTTTCTATTCTATCTCCAATGTTTTTTCCAAGGTGTCAAACCTTGAAGTTAAATTAGACACCAACTCAATGAGAGTTCCAACCGACCCATCTTCTCCAGCATCTTCCTCCTCACTAGCAAACTGAAACAAATACACAAAACGTCGTAAACAAGCTAACGAAAGATTACATATATTATAAACTCACTATACACCATATCTCTTACCTTTATTCCTTTCTTTTTCTTCTTCTTCCTCTTTTGTGCAGCTCCTTCACCTGATTCACCACCCTGACTGTTGGAAACTTCCACCTTGTGGACTTTCTGCTTCTTTGCGGGAGGAGATTCAGAATCAACATCTGATTTAGCTTTTAGCTTTTTCTTCTTATCACTCCCCGTAACATCCCAAAGACCTTTAACAAACTTATCCTCATGTATGTCTTGGATAAGGCGATCAAATGCTGGGTCGTCTTTTTGATCTGGCCACGTATGAAATAGCTCGCTTACATCATCCTTCATAACCATTTTAGTCACACGCAGCTGTAACATAATAGAATATGAGACCCATCAGAAAACAATAACTCAGCCATCACTAAATCATAACTCATCTATTACTAAACTATAACTCAGCCATAACTAGAACATAACTCAGCCAGTACTAAACAATCACTAAACCAGATATAAACCTTACCTCACCAAGCGCTTTGATCTCTTCAGCAATTACGGTTTCCAGTGTTGAATGTGTACGGTTTCCACCCCATCGAAGCAACGGTATGCCACCATTTTTTTCTTTTTGTGCCGCCCCAAATCGTTCTCCAAAGATATGGACTGACTCAAACGCCCAAGCCTGTAACACGGGTGTAAAACCACTAAGGGTGTACCAGTTTCCCATAGGATTCAACATCTTTATAGAATCAACAAGAGCTTCAAATGCTGACCGAACCCACAGATAAGTCTTCATTGCTTCATCATCAAAAACTCTTTTGCCACTTTCAAATGGTATTCTACAGTTCTGATGGATGGCATAAAGTCCAATGTGTTGAAGAAGCAACAGCCCCAACCATTTACGGTGATCAGGGTTTGTCCATGACCGACACACGCATCCTGTCTTATTGATTCCCTGATCGCAGGGAATTCTCCCATCCTGAAATGGGTATTAATTTTCTTACTATATAGAATAGACTTCATTTCTGGCCAAAGTCTTGGGGGAGTAATCCCTTGCTTGTTCTTCAGAAATATTCTTAGCCATCTGATAAATATAATTCAGCAGTAAAGCATAAAATAAATCATCCATAACATATGACAAAGTCAGACGCAATGCATATAATAACTCCGCCACAAATACATAAATCAGACGTAAAGCATAAGATAACTCAGTCCCAAATTCATGGTTAACCATAGCTCAACCACATCAACAAACAAACTCAGCCATCGAATCGAATATATAACAAATAAAGAGGAAGACACATACCAGAACTCGAAGACGAGACGGCTTAGGGGGAAACGAACAAGACAACGACGACGAAGATAGAAAGAGCGAATGAGAATATCGAGCGAGAGAGTAGAGAAAGACCGATTATCGCCGGCGGAATTAGGGTTCGTCGAGAGAGAGTTTTTTTTTTTTTGGCGGTTTGTGAACAGTTCACTTTCCCTCTCATTAAAATAAACAAAGAAACTGTCGATTCTGGAAAGATAACTCAGCCATCATAAACGATATCTCAGGCAATCCTCAAATTAGAATGAATAAATAACCTACTAAACCGAACCGAACCGAAAAAATAATTTTTCCCAATTTGGTATTTTTGTATTGGTATGTTTGGTTAATTTCGGTTATATTCGACTTACTTTCGGTTATATTAGGCTAATCTACTTAATTACAATATATTTTGGGTCATTTATGGTTATATATTAATCTAACCGACCCATAACCGGAAATAACCAAAAATTAATTTGATATTTTTAAAAAAATATCCAAATGGTAATCATATTAGTATATCCATATTACCACCTTAAACCAAACACATTAGATACAAAACCAAACTGTTAAATTAAAAACAAATAATGTTACTCATCTAAACCCTACATATCAAACCCTAAACCCTAACCCTAACCCTAACCCTAACCCCTAAACGTTATGTTTTGGTATGTTTGACACATTTTGATTAGAATGTGTAAAAATCACTCTTTCTCTATAATAATTATTTTTTATTGGTTATAATAATAGTAATATTCATTTTTCCATTCTAAATTTAACTTTTGAGTTATAATAATCTTTTTTTACAAATATCTCATAACTCAGCCGTTTAGGTCAATAACTCAGCTATTACTTTGTCAAATTACTGAGCCCTTTTTTTAATTTAAAAAAGTCAAAAATTTGAATTCAAATTTTAGAATTCCTTTTTAATAATAAATCGTTTAAAATATATTTATTACGCATGTGGATGATAACAATAAACATAATTATTGTTTGCGTCTCCCGAACAACACTTTTTGTATTCCCGAGTGGGTATATAATAAATTAATATGGCCATTGAATAACTCAGCCATTAAACCATTATTATGGCCGTTGCATAACTCAGCCGAATCATCGTTGTCAATTTAACTGACTATCTTAAGTCAGTCGTGTAAAGAACACAACTCAGCCTTCACGTATATTACTGTTAAACGACGTCGTTCGATATATTGTTTTAGTATAAACTGTGGGATTTGTTGTGATTTATTGCTTTAGTAATCGAGATCGAGTCAAGATGATGGCGCATAGAGATATCTACGGTGGCAAATCCAAGGCTGATGAGAAAACTCCTTCTGAAGCTCTAGCTGAGGTAGATCTCTGGACTATCTTAAATCTCAAAGCATTATCTTAATATTGTGTTTGTGGAACTGTAGGAGCTGAATCGTAATGAAATTAATATGAAAATGAGGTACGGCAAAATCCGGAGGAGTGACAAGGGCGTTCGAATCGGGTGTAGTTGCGGTGCGGTGCTTCTCGTTGCCACTTCTAATGATCCTGCCACGAGAGGAGAACGTTATTTCAGTTGTCCGTATGACATCACAGATGTAAAGATTTTTGTACTCTTATTTTTGAGTTTTGTTTTCTACTTCTGATTTTTTGTTTAGTGTAATATGAATTATGTACTATTTGTAAAGGTCCCGGTCAAGGCTGCGGTTTCAGGAAGTGGTGGATTGATGCATTGCGCAAAGAGTTTAGGGTTATTCAGGAGGAGAAGAATGAGATGATGAAGGACTTGGATGCAGCCAAGAAGCGCATCGAGATTCAAGAAGAAATGATCTTGAATATAGAAAAAAATATGACGCGCTGGAGAAGAAGTTTGGGAGCTTGAACAAGTATCTGTGATATTAGTTAAGCTTCGTTGTATTATTTTTTATTTGGAATTGATATGAACTTTCTATGTTGTGGTGTTTTATCAATCTATTTTAATAACTCAGTCATGATTAATTATAACTCAGCCGTCATAAACGATATCTCAGCCAACCCTCAAATTAAAATGACTAAATAACCGACTAAACCGAACCGAACCGGAAAAAAATAATTTTTCCAATTTGGTATTTTTGTATTGTTATGTTTAGTTAATTTCGGTTATATTTGGCTTACTTTCGGTTATATTAGGCTAATCTACTTAATTACAATATATTTTGGGTTATTTATGGTTATATATTAATCTAACCGATCCATAACCGGAAATAACCAAAAAAAAATTTTGTTTTTTTAAAAAATACTCAAATGATAATAATGTTAGGCTTCTCCATATTACCACTTTAAACCAAACACATTAAAACACAATAGAACCAAAACCAAAAAGAAAAAAATGTTACTCATCTGAACCCTACAACTAAAACCCTAAACCCTAACCCTAACCCTAACCCCTAAACAACATGTGTTGTATGTTTTACACATTCTGATGAGAATGTGTAAAAATCAATCTTTCTCTATAATTATTACTTTTTATTTGTTATAATAATTGTAATATTCATATTTCAATTGTACATTTAAATATTGAGTTATAATAATGTAAAATTACAAATATTTCATAAGTCAGTCATGTAAGTCAATAACTCAGCCATCACTTAGTCATTTTGTCGGAATTTTTTTATTTTTTTATTCGAATTTTGAGTTCAATTTTTTTAATTATTTTTTATAATATATTGTGAAAAAGCTAACTTTATAAATTTATTACGCGTGTGGATCTGAGCAGGCACAAAATTATTGCTTGGGTTTCCCCAACAACACTTTTTGTAATATCGAGGCATGGCACGAAAGACCAAACGAAGCCGTACCAAATACATAACTCAGCCATAACTCAGCCGTATGAAGTTTATAACTCAGCCGTAAAAGTACATAACTCAACCATTACATATATGTTTATTTAATAATTAAATATAATTCAGTCGTCTGAAGTACAGCCGTAACATTGTAAAGATACTAAACAAAGGACTTTCTTATGCAATTACAATTCCTACAAAAAAGAAATCCAAATGTTTTCAATATCCAAGTACAATTCCTACCAAAAAAATCCAAATGTTTTTACATATCCAAGTACAAGTCCTACCAAAAGAAATACAAATGTTTTCTACGAAAACTGATTCATAAAATCAGGTGCCTCATCGTAGATATCTGCTGCCATTTTAACACGTAGAGCCTGGATATTTTGATCACAAATTCCATCGAAAGACACACCAAGCGCTAGACATTCTACAAACTTTAAAGCGTACACGCCACAGTCACCAACCTGTACGTTATGCGGGACCTTGGAGACAGTCCTCCTCCTGAAGGTAAACTGTTTGTACTTAGGTGTATGATATTCGTGAGGAACGTTCTCGTTCATCATTGCTGGAATCATCCGCGTAAACGCCCTACAAGCATTCAATATTTTTTCCTCACTTTCTTTGGTTACTTGTCCGACGATGCTATCATAGCAATCAATATGCCTTCTGATGAGATCCACGTGCAGCGCCACAAAGTGATCGCCTCCAGTTTTGTGTAGTAATATACAGGTGATCCACATCTTCAATCCACCTCAAATTAGTCTTTTCATCTGAAGGTACTAAACCTTTCACTAAATCTTCATAACTATTGCCAGTTAATTTAAACATCTTGGGTTTAATCACGAACGGAGGATAGTTATACACCATCATACTACTGAACCACAGGTCTATAAACGCAATGCGTTTGTTGTGATATGGGAAGGGATCTCGGTTTACCTTTTCCTAAGGAGTCTCATAAACGCGGAAAGGTGCTGTAAAAAAGGTTACAGAGTAAAGAACAACAACTCAGCCACTATGTTTTAAATAACTCAGACATCGACAACAATAACTAAGACATTAAAGTAAACTTACTTCATCAGTAAGCCACCCATATGTACCATAATCTTCTGGCCTCACTGGCCAGTCCTTTCGTTCGGTGATTAGCTTCCTATAGAATTCAATTTTGGTTCCGCCTTTTGATAACGGAATATTCCTAACAAACAAATAAACACGTTAATATAATGTTAACAAGCTGTGATTAACTTGTTAAGAAAAAGGGTATAAAGGGTCATACTCGGCGGTCTTTAGGAACTCCAAAAGTTTCTGCAACTTGACCGGATCAACAGGTGCTAGAGGATCATATATTCCAGGTCCAGGTACAAAGTTCTTTCTCATGCACGTCAGTCCGTTGTCTCCAATATATGGAAAAATCATCGCTTGTGTAGCTTATTGTGTATTCAATGCACTTCCATCCGGGACAGCTTAACACTCTCCAGCCTAAAAGCTTTAATTCTATCAAGTCTAATCTTTTCCTCCTCATCATCCTTAGATTCAGGTTCAAGTTTGTTGGCTTCAGCAATATACTCGGCTGTCATATCACATACATCAGCTTCTGCATCAGCTTTTGCATCAGCTTCTGCATCAGTTTCTCCCTTATTCAAACCTACATATGGTACAATAGCCAACGACCTAACATCAGTAGGCTTAGTAGTCTTTCTACCTCTACCTCTTTTCTTTTCCTTAATGTCTCCAGCCGCAGCTACTTCTTCGGCCTTCTTTGCCGCAGCTTCTTCTTTGGCCTTCTTTGCAGCCGCCTCTAACTCTTTGGCATTTCTCCTCGTGAAAGGCCCTGTTATCGTATCAGCTGGTTTCTTAGCAGCTGGAGACTTCTTAGCAGCTGCAGACTTCTTAGCATCTGGAGACTTCTGAATGAAATCAATAAGTTTATCAAAATCATCCATCAGATTCTTACTGATCCCATCCAAACCACTGCCATCAACAGATTTCTTTTCCTGTATAACATAGCGAAGACAATTAACGATAATGATAACTCAACCTAAACATTCTGGAAAATCAGCCATAAAATTATCATAAATCAGACATTACCGGAGGACTGTTGTCAGAGTAGTTTTGTTGCATTTTTCCTGGAACTGCTGGTGGACCTTTTGGTGTCAACAGTTTTTTCCGAAGGTCTTCTGGTAACATGTGCTTTATTTTGAAATCTTTATACGCTACACAGATGTCGTGTCTATCGCAGGTCCCGTGTTTTGGCCAGTTTGTCCAACACCCATGGAAAGCATGTGATCTTTCATCTGTTTGAAATCACGATCAAAAGATCTAAACCTGGTTTCCATCCTTTCATTCATCTTCTTTTCCAACATGGTTTCCAAACTATCTCCAATCTTCTTCTCCAAATCAGAAGGCATATTGGCAATGTTTGTATCAAGGGTGTCAAACCTTGAGTTTAACCTAGACACCAAGTTAAAAAGAGTTCTAACCGACACATCTTCCCCCTCATCTTCCTCCTCAATAGCCAACTGAAACAAATACACAAACTGTCGTAAACAAGCTAATGATAGGTTACATAAAATATAAACTCACTATACACCATATAACTTACCTTTTTTCCTTTCTTCTTCCTCTCCTGTGCAGCTCCTGCTCCTTCACCAAATTCACCACCATGAATGGTGGAAGTTTCATCCTTCTGGACTTTCCGCTTCTTTGTGGGATGAGATTCGGGCTCAACAACTGCTTTAGCTTTCTTTTTCTTCATCATCTTATCACTCCCCCCCTTAGCATCCCAAAAACCTTTAACAAACGTATCCATATGTATGTTTTCGATCAAGCGATCAACAGCTGGGTCGTCTTCTTGATCTGGCCACGTATGAAATAGATCGCAGCCGTTTTCCTTCATAACCATTTTCCAGACACGCAGCTGTAACATAAGCGATTATGAAACCCATCAGTAAGTTTTAACTCAGCCATCACTAAACCATAACAGAAACATAAATCAGCCATCATAGAACATAAATCAGCCATAATAGAACCATAACTCAGTCATCACTAAACCATGACTAGGCAATCACCAAACCATAACTCAGCAATCACTAAACCATAACTCATCAATCACTAAACTAAATAATAACTCAACCACTGATAAACCATATCTTAGCCATCATTTAAAACAATAACTCAGCCAGTAACTATCAGTCTATCATAACACAATCAAAACATTACCTCACCAAGCGCTCTGATCTCTTCAGCAATAACCGTTTCCATCGTTGAACGTGTACGGTTTCCACCCCATCGAAGCAACGGTATGGCATCATCTTCAGCTGATGCATTTCCAAATCGATCTCCAAAGCATTTGATGGACTCATACGCCCAAGCCTGTAACACGGGTGTAAATCCACTAAGGGTGTACGATTTCCCCGTAGGATTCAACATCTTTATAGAATCAACAAGGGCATCAAATGCTGACCGACCCCACGGATAAGTCTTCATTGCTTCATCATCAAAAACTTTTTTGGCACTTTCATATGGAATTCTACAGTTATGATGCAAACCATAAAGTCCAATGTGTTGAAGAAGCAACAGCCCCAACCATTTACGATGATTAAGTATTTTCCATCATCGGCACACTTTTAATGCTTCCCTGAGTTCATTTAATGATGGACC